>NW_026909455.1:0-51767 GCF_033115175.1 Lepus europaeus
GGTTCTGAGTTGGCAGCCCCCATTCTCGAAGCATCCACGGGCAGTTCCCCGAAGGGCTGACACCGGCTGCGCCTCAGCAGCCAGACAACCTCCCTCCCTCTGGTCGAGCACTGCAAGCCACACAGCCACTTGTGTCCCCTGTGTCCCTGGAGGCCGCAGCGCGTTTTGGGTTTTGGCGCGGACGGGCCCCTCTCGGCTTCCGTAGTCCATTTGCCCCCGGAGCCTGCCAGACCGCTGGCCCCAGGGGCGGGCCCTGCTGAGTCCCCGAGCGCCTCCAGAGTTCCTGCCACCACCCTTGGGCCGGGATGAGGTGCCACCTTGTGCGTAGAAGCCCTGCACACAGGCAAGAAGCCCCCCAGGCCCGCGGCGCGCCCTAACCTGGAGCCCCCTGGCTGGCTGCAGCCACAGGGAACGGGGTTCTGAGTTGGCAGCCCCCATTCCCGAAGCATCCACGGGCAGTTCCCCGAAGGGCTGACACCGGCTGCGCCTCAGCAGCCAGACAACCTCCTCCCTCTGGTCGAGCACTGCAAGCCACACAGCCACTTGTGTCCCCTGTGTCCCCTGGAGGCCGCAGCGCGTTTTGGGTTTTGGCGCGGACGGGCCCCTCTCGGCTTCCGTAGTCCATTTGCCCCCGGAGCCTGCCAGACCGCTGGCCCCAGGGGCGGGCCCTGCTGAGTCCCCGAGCGCCTCCTGAGTTCCTGCCACCACCCTTGTGCCGGGATGAGGTGCCACCTTGTGCGTAGAAGCCCTGCACACAGGCAAGAAGCCCCCCAGGCCCGCGGGCGCGCCCGACCCTGGAGCCCCCTGGCTGGCTGCAGCCACAGGGAACGGGGGGTTCTGAGTTGGCAGCCCCCATTCCCGAAGGCATCCACGGGCAGTTCCCCGAAGGGCTGACACCGGCTGCGCCTCAGCAGCCAGACAACCTCCCTCCCTCTGGTCGAGCACTGCAAGCCACACAGCCACTTGTGTCCCCTGTGTCCCTAGAGGCCGCAGCGCGTTTTGGGTTTTGGCGCGGACGGGCCCCTCTCGGCTTCCGTAGTCCATTTGCCCCCGGAGCCTGCCAGACCGCTGGCCCCAGGGGCGGGCCCTGCTGAGTCCCCGAGCGCCTCCTGAGTTCCTGCCACCACCCTTGGGCCGGGATGAGGTGCCACCTTGTGCGTAGAAGCCCTGCACACAGGCAAGAAGCCCCCCAGGCCCGCTGGGCGCGCCCGACCCTGGAGCCCCTGGGCTGGCTGCAGCCACAGGAACGGGGGTTCTGAGTTGGCAGCCCCATTCCCGAAGCATCCACGGGCAGTTCCCCGAAGGGCTGACACCGCTGCGCCTCAGCAGCCGGACAACCTCCCTCCCTCTGGTCGGGCACTGCAAGCCACACAGCCACTTGTGTCCCCTTTGTCCCTGGAGGCCGCAGCGCATTTTGGGTTTTGGCGCGGACGGGCCCCTCTCGGCTTCCGTAGTCCATTTGCCCCGGAGCCTGCCAGACCCCTGGCCCCAGAGGTGGGCCCTGTTGAGTCCTCGAGCGCCTCCTGAGTTCCTGCCACCACCCTTGGGCCGGGATGAGGTGCCACCTTGTGCGTAGAAGCCCTGCACACAGGCAAGAAGCCCCCCAGGCCCGCGGGCGCGCCCGACCCTGGAGCCCCCTGGCTGGCTGCAGCCACAGGGAACGGGGGTTCTGAGTTGGCAGCCCCCATTCCCGAAGCATCCACGGGCAGTTCCCCGAAGGGCTGACACCGGCTGCGCCTCAGCAGCCAGACAACCTCCCTCCCTCTGGTCGGGCACTGCAAGCCACACAGCCACTTGTGTCCCCTTTGACCCTGGAGTCCGCAGGCGCGTTTTGGGTTTTGGCGCGGACGGGCCCCTCTCGGCTTCCGTAGTCCATTTGCCCTGGAGCCTGCCAGACCCCTGGCCCCAGGGGCGGGCCCTGCTGTGTTCGCGAGCGCCTCCTGGGTTCTGCCACCACCCTTGGGCTGGGATGAGGTGCCACCTTGTGCGTAGAAGCCCTGCACACAGGCAAGAAGCCCCCCAGTCCCGCGGTGCGCGCCCTAACCTGGAGCCCCCTGGCTGGCTGCAGCCACAGGGAACGGGGGTTCTGAGTTGGCAGCCCCCATTCCCGAAGCATCCACGGCAGCTCCCCGAAGGGCTGACACCGGCTGTGCCTCTGCAGCCAGACAACCTCCCTCCCTCTGGTCGGGCACTGCAAGCCACACAGCCACTTGTGTCCCCTGTGTCCCTGGAGGCCGCAGCGCGTTTGGGTTTTGGCGCGGACGGGCCCCTCTCGGCTTCCATAGTCCATTTGCCCCCTGAGCCTGCCAGACCCCTGGCCCCAGGGGCGGGCCCTGCTGAGTCCCCGAGCGCCTCCTGGGTTCCTGCCACCACCCTTGGGCCGGGATGAGGTGCCACCTTGTGCGTAGAAGCCCTGCACACAGGCAAGAAGCCCCTAGGCCCGCGGGCGCGCCCGACCCTGGAGCCCCCTGGCTGGCTGCAGCCACAGGGAACGGGGGTTCTGAGTTGGCAGCCCCCATTCCTGAAGCATCCACGGGCAGTTCCCCGAAGGGCTGACACCGGCTGCGCCTCAGCAGCCAAACAACCTCCCTCCCTCTGGTCGGGCACTGCAAGCCACACAGCCACTTGTGTCCCCTTTGTCCCTGGAGGCCGCAGCGCGTTTGGGTTTTGGCGCGGACGGGCCCCTCTCGGCTTCCGTAGTCCATTTGCCCCGGAGCCTGCCAGACCCCTGGCCCCAGAGGTGGGCCCTGCTGAGTCCCCGAGCGCCTCCTGAGTTCCTGCCACCACCCTTGGGCCGGGATGAGGTGCCACTTGTGCGTAGAAGCCCTGCACACAGGCAAGAAGCCCCCAGGCCCGCGGGCGCGCCCTAACCTGGAGCCCCCTGATGGCTGCAGCCACAGGGAACGGGGGTTCTGAGTTGGCAGCCCCCATTCCCGAAGCATCCACGGGCAGTTCCCCGAAGGGCTGACACCGGCTGCGCCTCAGCAGCCAGACAACCTCCCTCCCTCTGGTCGGGCACTGCAAGCCACACAGCCACTTGTGTCCCCTGTGTCCCTGGAGGCCGCAGCGCGTTTTGGGTTTTGGCGCGGACGGGCCCCTCTCGGCTTCCGTAGTCCATTGGCCCCCGGAGCCTGCCAGACCCCTGGCCCCAGGGGCGGGCCCTGCTGAGTCCCCGAGCGCCTCCTGAGTTCCTGCCACCACCCTTGGGCCGGGATGAGGTGCCACCTTGTGCGTAGAAGCCCTGCACACAGGCAAGAAGCCCCCCAGGCCCGCGGGCGCGCCCGACCCTGGAGCCCCCTGGCTGGCTGCAGCCACAGGGAACGGGGGTTCTGTGTTGGCAGCCCCCATTCCCGAAGCATCCACGGGCAGTTCCCCTAAGGGATGACACCGGCTGCGCCTCAGCAGCCAGACAACCTCCCTCCCTCTGGTCGGGCACTGCAAGCCACACAGCCACTTGTGTCCCCTGTGTCCCTGGAGGCCGCAGCGCGTTTGGGTTTTGGCGCGGACGGGCCCCTCTCGGCTTCCGTAGTCCAATTGCCCCCGGAGCCTGCCAGACCCCTGGCCCCAGGGGCGGGCCCTGCTGAGTCCCCGAGCACCTCCTGGGTTCCTGCCACCACCCTTGGGCCGGGATGAGGTGCCACCTTGTGCGTAGAAGCCCTGCACACAGGCAAGAAGCCCCCCAGGCCCACGGGCGCGCCCGACCCTGGAGCCCCCTGGCTGGCTGCAGCCACAGGGAACGGGGGTTCTGAGTTGGCAGCCCCCATTCCCGAAGCATCCACGGGCAGTTCCCGAAGGGCTGACACCGGCTGCGCCTCAGCAGCCGGACAACCTCCCTCCCTCTGGTCGGTCACTGCAAGCCACACAGCCACTTGTGTCCCCTGTGTCCCTGGAGGCCGCAGCGCGTTTTGGGTTTTGGCGCGGACGGGCCGCTCTCGGTTTCCGTAGTCTATTTGCCCCCGGAGCCTGCCAGACCCCTGGCCCCAGGGCGGGCCCTGCTGAGTCCCCAAGCGCCTCCTGGGTTCCTACCACCACCCTTGGGACGGGATGAAGTGCCACCTTGTGCGTAGAAGCCCTGCACACAGGCAAGAATCCCCCCAGGCCCGCGGGCGCGCCCGACCCTGGAGCCCCCTGGCTGGCTGCAGCCACAGGGAACGGGGGTTCTGAGTTGGCAGCCCCCATTCCTGAAGCATCCACGGGCAGTTCCCCGAAGGGCTGACACCGGCTGCGCCTCAGCAGCCGGACAACCTCCCTCCCTCTGGTCGGGCACTGCAAGCCACACAGCCACTTGTGTCCCCTGTGTCCCTGGAGGCCGCAGCGCGTTTTGGGTTTTGGCGCGGACGGGCCCCTCTCGGCTTCCGTAGTCCATTGGCCCTGGAGCCTGCCAGAACCCTGGCCCTAGGGGCGGGCCCTGCTGAGTCCGCGAGCGCCTCCTGGGTTCTTGCAACCACCCTTGGGCCGGGATGAGGTGCCACCTTGTGCGTAGAAGCCCTGCACACAGGCAAGAAGCCCCCCAGGCCCGCGGGCGCGCCCTAACCTGGTGCCCCCTGGCTGGCTGCAGCCACAGGGAACGGGGGTTCTGAGTTGGCAGCCCCCATTCCCGAAGCATCCACGGGCAGTTCCCCGAAGGGCTGACACCGGCTGCGCCTCAGCAGCCAGACAACCTCCCTCCCTCTGGTCGGGCACTGCAAGCCACACAGCCACTTGTGTCCCCTTTGTCCCTGGAGGCCGCAGCGCGTTTTGGGTTTTGGCGCGGACGGGCCCCTCTCGGCTTCCGTAGTCCATTTGCCCCGGAGCCTGCCAGACCCCTGGCCCCAGAGGTGGGCCCTGCTGAGTCCCCGAGCGCCTCCTGAGTTTCTGCCACCACCCTTGGGCCGGGATGAGGTGCCACCTTGTGCGTAGAAGCCCTGCACACAGGCAAGAAGCCCCCCAGGCCCGCGGGCGCGCCCTAACCTGGAGCCCCCTGGCTGGTTGCAGCCACAGGGAACGGGGGTTCTGAGTTGGCAGCCCCCATTCCCGAAGCATCCACGGGCAGTTCCCCGAAGGGCTGACACCGCTGCGCCTCAGCAGCCGGACAACCTCCCTCCCTCTGGTCGGGCACTGCAAGCCACACAGCCACTTGTGTCCCCTGTGTCCCTGGAGGCCGCAGCGCGTTTTGGGTTTTGTCGCGGACGGGCCCCTCTCGGCTTCCGTAGTCCATTTGCCCCGGAGCCTGCCAGACCCCTGGCCCCAGAGGCGGGCCCTGCTGAGTCCCCGAGCGCCTCCTGAGTTCCTGCCACCACCCTTGGGCCGGGATGAGGTGCCACCTTGTGCGTAGAAGCCCTGCACACAGGCAAGAAGCCCCCCAGGCCCGCGGGCGCGCCCGACCCTGGAGCCCCCTGGCTGGCTGCAGCCACAGGGAACGGGGGTTCTGAGTTGGCAGCCCCCATTCCCGAAGCATCCACGGGCAGTTCCCCGAAGGGCTGACACCGGCTGCGCTTCAGCAGCCGGACAACCTCCCTCCCTCTGGTCGGGCACTGCAAGCCACACAGCCACTTGTGTCCCCTGTGTCCCTGGAGGCCGCAGCGCGTTTTGTGTTTTGGCGCGGACTGGCCGCTCTTGGTTTCCGTAGTCCATTTGCACCCGGAGCCTGCCAGACCCCTGGCCCCATGGGCGGGCCCTGCTGAGTCCCCAAGCGCCTCCTGGGTTCCTACCACCACCCTTGGGCCGGGATGAGGTGCCACCTTGTGCGTAGAAGCCCTGCACACAGGCAAGAAGCCCCCAAGGCCCGCGGGCGCGCCCGACCCTGGAGCCCCCTGGCTGGCTGCAGCCACAGGGAACGGGGGTTCTGAGTTGGCAGCCCCCATTCCCGAAGCATCCACGGGCAGTTCCCCGAAGGGCTGACACCGGCTGCGCCTCAGCAGCCAGACAACCTCCCTCCCTCTGGTCGAGCACTGCAAGCCACACAGCCACTTGTGTCCCCTGTGTCCCTGGAGGCCGCAGCGCGTTTTGGGTTTTGGCGCGGACGGGCCGCTCTCGGCTTCCGTAGTCCATTTGCCCCCGGAGCCTGCCAGACCGCTGGCCCCAGGGGCGGGCCCTGCTGAGTCCCCGAGCGCCTCCAGAGTTCCTGCCACCACCCTTGGGCCGGGATGAGGTGCCACCTTGTGCGTAGAAGCCCTGCACACAGGCAAGAAGCCCCCCAGGCCCGCGGGCGCGCCCGACCCTGGAGCCCCCTGGCTGGCTGCAGCCACAGGGAACGGGGGTTCTGAGTTGGCAGCCCCCATTCCCGAAGCATCCACGGGCAGTTCCCCGAAGGGCTGACACCGGCTGCGCCTCAGCAGCCAGACAACCTCCCTCCCTCTGGTCGAGCACTGCAAGCCACACAGCCACTTGTGTCCCCTGTGTCCCTGGAGGCCGCAGCGCGTTTTGGGTTTTGGCGCGGACGGGCCCCTCTCGGCTTCCGTAGTCCATTTGCCCCCGGAGCCTGCCAGACCGCTGGCCCCAGGGGCGGGCCCTGCTGAGTCCCCGAGCGCCTCCTGAGTTCCTGCCACCACCCTTGGGCCGGGATGAGGTGCCACCTTGTGCGTAGAAGCCCTGCACACAGGCAAGAAGCCCCCCAGGCCCGCGGGCGCGCCCGACCCTGGAGCCCCCTGGCTGGCTGCAGCCACAGGGAACGGGGGTTCTGAGTTGGCAGCCCCCATTCCCGAAGCATCCACGGGCAGTTCCCCGAAGGGCTGACACCGGCTGCGCCTCAGCAGCCAGACAACCTCCCTCCCTCTGGTCGAGCACTGCAAGCCACACAGCCACTTGTGTCCCCTGTGTCCCTAGAGGCCGCAGCGCGTTTTGGGTTTTGGCGCGGACGGGCCCCTCTCGGCTTCCGTAGTCCATTTGCCCCCGGAGCCTGCCAGACCGCTGGCCCCAGGGGCGGGCCCTGCTGAGTCCCCGAGCGCCTCCTGAGTTCCTGCCACCACCCTTGTGCCGGGATGAGGTGCCACCTTGTGCGTAGAAGCCCTGCACACAGGCAAGAAGCCCCCCAGGCCCGCGGGCGCGCCCGACCCTGGAGCCCCCTGGCTGGCTGCAGCCACAGGGAACGGGGGTTCTGAGTTGGCAGCCCCCATTCCCGAAGCATCCACGGGCAGTTCCCCGAAGGGCTGACACCGGCTGCGCCTCAGCAGCCGGACAACCTCCCTCCCTCTGGTCGGGCACTGCAAGCCACACAGCCACTTGTGTCCCCTTTGTCCCTGGAGGCCGCAGCGCATTTTGGGTTTTGGCGCGGACGGGCCCCTCTCGGCTTCCGTAGTCCATTTGCCCCGGAGCCTGCCAGACCCCTGGCCCCAGAGGTGGGCCCTGTTGAGTCCTCGAGCGCCTCCTGAGTTCCTGCCACCACCCTTGGGCCGGGATGAGGTGCCACCTTGTGCGTAGAAGCCCTGCACACAGGCAAGAAGCCCCCCAGGCCCGCGGGCGCGCCCCGACCCTGGAGCCCCCTGGCTGGCTGCAGCAACAGGGAACGGGGGTTCTGAGTTGGCAGCCCCCATTCCCGAAGCATCCACGGGCAGTTCCCCGAAGGGCTGACACCGGCTGCACCTCAGCAGCCAGACAACCTCCCTCCCTCTGGTCGGGCACTGCAAGCCACACAGCCACTTGTGTCCCCTTTGACCCTGGAGTCCGCAGCGCGTTTTGGGTTTTGGCGCGGACGGGCCCCTCTCGGCTTCCGTAGTCCATTTGCCCTGGAGCCTGCCAGACCCCTGGCCCCAGGGGCGGGCCCTGCTGTGTTCGCGAGCGCCTCCTGGGTTCCTGCCACCACCCTTGGGCTGGGATGAGGTGCCACCTTGTGCGTAGAAGCCCTGCACACAGGCAAGAAGCCCCCCAGGCCCGCGGGCGCGCCCTAACCTGGAGCCCACTGGCTGGCTGCAGCCACAGGGAACGGGGGTTCTGAGTTGGCAGCCCCCATTCCCGAAGCATCCACGGGCAGCTCCCCGAAGGGCTGACACCGGCTGTGCCTCTGCAGCCAGACAACCTCCCTCCCTCTGGTCGGGCACTGCAAGCCACACAGCCACTTGTGTCCCCTGTGTCCCTGGAGGCCGCAGCGCGTTTTGGGTTTTGGCGCGGACGGGCCCCTCTCGGCTTCCATAGTCCATTTGCCCCCGGAGCCTGCCAGACCCCTGGCCCCAGGGGCGGGCCCTGCTGAGTCCCCGAGCGCCTCCTGGGTTCCTGCCACCACCCTTGGGCCGGGATGAGGTGCCACCTTGTGCGTAGAAGCCCTGCACACAGGCAAGAAGCCCCTAGGCCCGCGGGCGCGCCCGACCCTGGAGCCCCCTGGCTGGCTGCAGCCACAGGGAACGGGGGTTCTGAGTTGGCAGCCCCCATTCCTGAAGCATCCACGGGCAGTTCCCCGAAGGGCTGACACCGGCTGCGCCTCAGCAGCCAAACAACCTCCCTCCCTCTGGTCGGGCACTGCAAGCCACACAGCCACTTGTGTCCCCTTTGTCCCTGGAGGCCGCAGCGCGTTTGGGTTTTGGCGCGGACGGGCCCCTCTCGGCTTCCGTAGTCCATTTGCCCCGGAGCCTGCCAGACCCCTGGCCCCAGAGGTGGGCCCTGCTGAGTCCCCGAGCGCCTCCTGAGTTCCTGCCACCACCCTTGGGCCGGGATGAGGTGCCACCTTGTGCGTAGAAGCCCTGCACACAGGCAAGAAGCCCCCCAGGCCCGCGGGCGCGCCCTAACCTGGAGGCCCCTGATGGCTGCAGCCACAGGGAACGGGGGTTCTGAGTTGGCAGCCCCCATTCCCGAAGCATCCACGGGCAGTTCCCCGAAGGGCTGACACCGGCTGCGCCTCAGCAGCCAGACAACCTCCCTCCCTCTGGTCGGGCACTGCAAGCCACACAGCCACTTGTGTCCCCTGTGTCCCTGGAGGCCGCAGCGCGTTTTGGGTTTTGGCGCGGACGGGCCCCTCTCGGCTTCCGTAGTCCATTGGCCCCCGGAGCCTGCCAGACCCCTGGCCCCAGGGGCGGGCCCTGCTGAGTCCCCGAGCGCCTCCTGAGTTCCTGCCACCACCCTTGGGCCGGGATGAGGTGCCACCTTGTGCGTAGAAGCCCTGCACACAGGCAAGAAGCCCCCCAGGCCCGCGGGCGCGCCCGACCATGGAGCCCCCTGGCTGGCTGCAGCCACAGGGAACGGGGGTTCTGTGTTGGCAGCCCCCATTCCCGAAGCATCCACGGGCAGTTCCCCTAAGGGCTGACACCGGCTGCGCCTCAGCAGCCAGACAACCTCCCTCCCTCTGGTCGGGCACTGCAAGCCACACAGCCACTTGTGTCCCCTGTGTCCCTGGAGGCCGCAGCGCGTTTTGGGTTTTGGCGCGGACGGGCCCCTCTCGGCTTCCGTAGTCCAATTGCCCCCGGAGCCTGCCAGACCCCTGGCCCCAGGGTCGGGCCCTGCTGAGTCCCCGAGCACCTCCTGGGTTCCTGCCACCACCCTTGGGCCGGGATGAGGTGCCACCTTGTGCGTAGAAGCCCTGCACACAGGCAAGAAGCCCCCCAGGCCCACGGGCGCGCCCGACCCTGGAGCCCCCTGGCTGGCTGCAGCCACAGGGAACGGGGGTTCTGAGTTGGCAGCCCCCATTCCCGAAGCATCCACGGGCAGTTCCCCGAAGGGCTGACACCGGCTGCGCCTCAGCAGCCAGACAACCTCCCTCCCTCTGGTCGGGCACTGCAAGCCACACAGCCACTTGTGTCCCCTGTGTCCCTGGAGGCCGCAGCGCGTTTTGGGTTTTGGCGCGGACGGGCCCCTCTCGGCTTCCGTAGTCCATTTGCCCTGGAGCCTGCCAGAACCCTGGCCCCAGGGGCGGGCCCTGCTGAGTCCGCGAGCGCCTCCTGGGTTCCTGCCACCACCCTTGGGCCGGGATGAGGTGCCACCTTGTGCGTAGAAGCCCTGCACACAGGCAAGAAGCCCCCCAGGCCCGCGGGCGCGCCCTAACCTGGTGCCCCCTGGCTGGCTGCAGCCACAGGGAACGGGGGTTCTGAGTTGGCAGCCCCCATTCCCGAAGCATCCACGGGCAGCTCCCCGAAGTGCTGACACCGGCTGTGCCTCTGCAGCCAGACAACCTCCCTCCCTCTGGTCGGGCACTGCAAGCCACACAGCCACTTGTGTCCCCTGTGTCCCTGGAGGCCGCAGCGCGTTTTGGGTTTTGGCGCGGACGGGCCCCTCTCGGCTTCCGTAGTCCATTTGCCCCCGGAGCCTGCCAGACCCTTGGCCCCAGGGGCGGGCCCTGCTGAGTCCCCGAGCGCCTCCTGGGTTCCTGCCACCACCCTTGGGCCGGGATGAGGTGCCACCTTGTGCGTAGAAGCCCTGCACACAGGCAAGAAGCCCCCCAGGCCCGTGGGCGCGCCCGACCCTGGAGCCCCCTGGCTGGCTGCAGCCACAGGGAACGGGGTTTCTGAGTTGGCAGCCCCCATTCCCGAAGCATCCACGGGCAGTTCCCCGAAGGGCTGACACCGGCTGCGCCTCAGCAGCCAGACAACCTCCCTCCCTCTGGTCGGGCACTGCAAGCCACACAGCCACTTGTGTCCCCTTTGTCCCTGGAGGCCGCAGCGCGTTTTGGGTTTTGGCGCGGACGGGCCCCTCTCGGCTTCCGTAGTCCATTTGCCCCGGAGCCTGCCAGACCCCTGGCCCCAGAGGTGGGCCCTGCTGAGTCCCCGAGCGCCTCCTGAGTTTCTGCCACCACCCTTGGGCCGGGATGAGGTGCCACCTTGTGCGTAGAAGCCCTGCACACAGGCAAGAAGCCCCCCAGGCCCGCGGGCGCGCCCTAACCTGGAGCCCCCTGGCTGGCTGCAGCCACAGGGAACGGGGGTTCTGAGTTGGCAGCCCCCATTCCCGAAGCATCCACGGGCAGTTCCCCGAAGGGCTGACACCGGCTGCGCCTCAGCAGCCGGACAACCTCCCTCCCTCTGGTCGGGCACTGCAAGCCACACAGCCACTTGTGTCCCCTGTGTCCCTGGAGGCCGCAGCGCGTTTTGGGTTTTGGCGCGGACGGGCCGCTCTCGGTTTCCGTAGTCCATTTGCCCCCGGAGCCTGCCAGACCCCTGGCCCCAGGGGCGGGCTCTGCTGAGTCCCCAAGCGCCTCCTGGGTTCCTACCACCACCCTTGGGACGGGATGAAGTGCCACCTTGTGCGTAGAAGCCCTGCACACAGGCAAGAAGCCCCCCAGGCCCGCGGGCGCGCCCGACCCTGGAGCCCCCTGGCTGGCTGCAGCCACAGGGAACGGGGGTTCTGAGTTGGCAGCCCCCATTCCTGAAGCATCCACGGGCAGTTCCCCGAAGGGCTGACACCGGCTGCGCCTCAGCAGCCGGACAACCTCCCTCCCTCTGGTCGGGCACTGCAAGCCACACAGCCACTTGTGTCCCCTTTGTCCCTGGAGGCCGCAGCGCATTTTGGGTTTTGGCGCGGACGGGCCCCTCTCGGCTTCCGTAGTCCATTTGCCCCGGAGCCTGCCAGACCCCTGGCCCCAGAGGTGGGCCCTGTTGAGTCCTCGAGCGCCTCCTGAGTTCCTGCCACCACCCTTGGGCCGGGATGAGGTGCCACCTTGTGCGTAGAAGCCCTGCACACAGGCAAGAAGCCCCCCAGGCCCGCGGGCGCGCCCGACCCTGGAGCCCCCTGGCTGGCTGCAGCCACAGGGAACGGGGGTTCTGAGTTGGCAGCCCCCATTCCCGAAGCATCCACGGGCAGTTCCCCGAAGGGCTGACACCGGCTGCGCCTCAGCAGCCAGACAACCTCCCTCCCTCTGGTCGGGCACTGCAAGCCACACAGCCACTTGTGTCCCCTTTGACCCTGGAGGCCGCAGCGCGTTTTGGGTTTTGGCGCGGACGGGCCCCTCTCGGCTTCCGTAGTCCATTTGCCCTGGAGCCTGCCAGACCCCTGGCCCCAGGGGCGGGCCCTGCTGTGTTCGCGAGCGCCTCCTGGGTTCCTGCCACCACCCTTGGGCCGGGATGAGGTGCCACCTTGTGCGTAGAAGCCCTGCACACAGGCAAGAAGCCCCCCAGGCCCGCGGGCGCGCCCTAACCTGGAGCCCCTTGGCTGGCTGCAGCCACAGGGAACGGGGGTTCTGAGTTGGCAGCCCCCATTCCCGAAGCATCCACGGGCAGCTCCCCGAAGGGCTGACACCGGCTGTGCCTCTGCAGCCAGACAACCTCCCTCCCTCTGGTCGGGCACTGCAAGCCACACAGCCACTTGTGTCCCCTGTGTCCCTGGAGGCCGCAGCGCGTTTTGGGTTTTGGCGCGGACGGGCCCCTCTCGGCTTCCGTAGTCCATTGGCCCCCGGAGCCTGCCAGACCCCTGGCCCCAGGGGCGGGCCCTGCTGAGTCCCCGAGCGCCTCCTGAGTTCCTGCCACCACCCTTGGGCCGGGATGAGGTGCCACCTTGTGCGTAGAAGCCCTGCACACAGGCAAGAAGCCCCCCAGGCCCGCGGGCGCGCCCTAACCTGGAGCCCCCTGGCTGGCTGCAGCCACAGGGAACGGGGGTTCTGTGTTGGCAGCCCCCATTCCCGAAGCATCCACGGGCAGTTCCCCTAAGGGCTGACACCGGCTGCGCCTCAGCAGCCAGACAACCTCCCTCCCTCTGGTCGGGCACTGCAAGCCACACAGCCACTTGTGTCCCCTGTGTCCCTGGAGGCCGCAGCGCGTTTTGGGTTTTGGCGCGGACGGGCCCCTCTCGGCTTCCGTAGTCCAATTGCCCCCGGAGCCTGCCAGACCCCTGGCCCCAGGGGCGGGCCCTGCTGAGTCCCCGAGCACCTCCTGGGTTCCTGCCACCACCCTTGGGCCGGGATGAGGTGCCACCTTGTGCGTAGAAGCCCTGCACACAGGCAAGAAGCCCCCCAGGCCCACGGGCGCGCCCGACCCTGGAGCCCCCTGGCTGGCTGCAGCCACAGGGAACGGGGGTTCTGAGTTGGCAGCCCCCATTCCCGAAGCATCCACGGGCAGTTCCCCGAAGGGCTGACACCGGCTGCGCCTCAGCAGCCAGACAACCTCCCTCCCTCTGGTCGGGCACTGCAAGCCACACAGCCACTTGTGTCCCCTGTGTCCCTGGAGGCCGCAGCGCGTTTTGGGTTTTGGCGCGGACGGGCCCCTCTCGGCTTCCGTAGTCCATTTGCCCTGGAGCCTGCCAGAACCCTGGCCCCAGGGGCGGGCCCTGCTGAGTCCGCGAGCGCCTCCTGGGTTCCTGCCACAACCCTTGGGCCGGGATGAGGTGCCACCTTGTGCGTAGAAGCCCTGCACACAGGCAAGAAGCCCCCCAGGCCCGCGGGCGCGCCCTAACCTGGTGCCCCCTGGCTGGCTGCAGCCACAGGGAACGGGGGTTCTGAGTTGGCAGCCCCCATTCCCGAAGCATCCACGGGCAGCTCCCCGAAGTGCTGACACCGGCTGTGCCTCTGCAGCCAGACAACCTCCCTCCCTCTGGTCGGGCACTGCAAGCCACACAGCCACTTGTGTCCCCTGTGTCCCTGGAGGCCGCAGCGCGTTTTGGGTTTTGGCGCGGACGGGCCCCTCTCGGCTTCCGTAGTCCATTTGCCCCCGGAGCCTGCCAGACCCTTGGCCCCAGGGGCGGGCCCTGCTGAGTCCCCGAGCGCCTCCTGGGTTCCTGCCACCACCCTTGGGCCGGGATGAGGTGCCACCTTGTGCGTAGAAGCCCTGCACACAGGCAAGAAGCCCCCCAGGCCCGTGGGCGCGCCCGACCCTGGAGCCCCCTGGCTGGCTGCAGCCACAGGGAACGGGGTTTCTGAGTTGGCAGCCCCCATTCCCGAAGCATCCACGGGCAGTTCCCCGAAGGGCTGACACCGGCTGCGCCTCAGCAGCCAGACAACCTCCCTCCCTCTGGTCGGGCACTGCAAGCCACACAGCCACTTGTGTCCCCTTTGTCCCTGGAGGCCGCAGCGCGTTTTGGGTTTTGGCGCGGACGGGCCCCTCTCGGCTTCCGTAGTCCATTTGCCCCGGAGCCTGCCAGACCCCTGGCCCCAGAGGTGGGCCCTGCTGAGTCCCCGAGCGCCTCCTGAGTTTCTGCCACCACCCTTGGGCCGGGATGAGGTGCCACCTTGTGCGTAGAAGCCCTGCACACAGGCAAGAAGCCCCCCAGGCCCGCGGGCGCGCCCTAACCTGGAGCCCCCTGGCTGGCTGCAGCCACAGGGAACGGGGGTTCTGAGTTGGCAGCCCCCATTCCCGAAGCATCCACGGCAGTTCCCCGAAGGGCTGACACCGGCTGCGCCTCAGCAGCCGGACAACCTCCCTCCCTCTGGTCGGGCACTGCAAGCCACACAGCCACTTGTGTCCCCTGTGTCCCTGGAGGCCGCAGCGCGTTTTGGGTTTTGGCGCGGACGGGCCGCTCTCGGTTTCCGTAGTCCATTTGCCCCCGGAGCCTGCCAGACCCCTGGCCCCAGGGGCAGGCTCTGCTGAGTCCCCAAGCGCCTCCTGGGTTCCTACCACCACCCTTGGGACGGGATGAAGTGCCACCTTGTGCGTAGAAGCCCTGCACACAGGCAAGAAGCCCCCCAGGCCCGCGGGCGCGCCCGACCCTGGAGCCCCCTGGCTGGCTGCAGCCACAGGGAACGGGGGTTCTGAGTTGGCAGCCCCCATTCCTGAAGCATCCACGGGCAGTTCCCCGAAGGGCTGACACCGGCTGCGCCTCAGCAGCCGGACAACCTCCCTCCCTCTGGTCGGGCACTGCAAGCCACACAGCCACTTGTGTCCCCTTTGTCCCTGGAGGCCGCAGCGCATTTTGGGTTTTGGCGCGGACGGGCCCCTCTCGGCTTCCGTAGTCCATTTGCCCCGGAGCCTGCCAGACCCCTGGCCCCAGAGGTGGGCCCTGTTGAGTCCTCGAGCGCCTCCTGAGTTCCTGCCACCACCCTTGGGCCGGGATGAGGTGCCACCTTGTGCGTAGAAGCCCTGCACACAGGCAAGAAGCCCCCCAGGCCCGCGGGCGCGCCCGACCCTGGAGCCCCCTGGCTGGCTGCAGCCACAGGGAACGGGGGTTCTGAGTTGGCAGCCCCCATTCCCGAAGCATCCACGGGCAGTTCCCCGAAGGGCTGACACCGGCTGCGCCTCAGCAGCCAGACAACCTCCCTCCCTCTGGTCGGGCACTGCAAGCCACACAGCCACTTGTGTCCCCTTTGACCCTGGAGGCCGCAGCGCGTTTTGGGTTTTGGCGCGGACGGGCCCCTCTCGGCTTCCGTAGTCCATTTGCCCTGGAGCCTGCCAGACCCCTGGCCCCAGGGGCGGGCCCTGCTGTGTTCGCGAGCGCCTCCTGGGTTCCTGCCACCACCCTTGGGCCGGGATGAGGTGCCACCTTGTGCGTAGAAGCCCTGCACACAGGCAAGAAGCCCCCCAGGCCCGCGGGCGCGCCCTAACCTGGAGCCCCCTGGCTGGCTGCAGCCACAGGGAACGGGGGTTCTGAGTTGGCAGCCCCCATTCCCGAAGCATCCACGGGCAGCTCCCCGAAGGGCTGACACCGGCTGTGCCTCTGCAGCCAGACAACCTCCCTCCCTCTGGTCGGGCACTGCAAGCCACACAGCCACTTGTGTCCCCTGTGTCCCTGGAGGCCGCAGCGCGTTTTGGGTTTTGGCGCGGACGGGCCCCTCTCGGCTTCCGTAGTCCATTGGCCCCCGGAGCCTGCCAGACCCCTGGCCCCAGGGGCGGGCCCTGCTGAGTCCCCGAGCGCCTCCTGAGTTCCTGCCACCACCCTTGGGCCGGGATGAGGTGCCACCTTGTGCGTAGAAGCCCTGCACACAGGCAAGAAGCCCCCCAGGCCCGCGGGCGCGCCCTAACCTGGAGCCCCCTGGCTGGCTGCAGCCACAGGGAACGGGGGTTCTGTGTTGGCAGCCCCCATTCCCGAAGCATCCACGGGCAGTTCCCCTAAGGGCTGACACCGGCTGCGCCTCAGCAGCCAGACAACCTCCCTCCCTCTGGTCGGGCACTGCAAGCCACACAGCCACTTGTGTCCCCTGTGTCCCTGGAGGCCGCAGCGCGTTTTGGGTTTTGGCGCGGACGGGCCCCTCTCGGCTTCCGTAGTCCAATTGCCCCCGGAGCCTGCCAGACCCCTGGCCCCAGGGGCGGGCCCTGCTGAGTCCCCGAGCACCTCCTGGGTTCCTGCCACCACCCTTGGGCCGGGATGAGGTGCCACCTTGTGCGTAGAAGCCCTGCACACAGGCAAGAAGCCCCCCAGGCCCACGGGCGCGCCCGACCCTGGAGCCCCCTGGCTGGCTGCAGCCACAGGGAACGGGGGTTCTGAGTTGGCAGCCCCCATTCCCGAAGCATCCACGGGCAGTTCCCCGAAGGGCTGACACCGGCTGCGCCTCAGCAGCCAGACAACCTCCCTCCCTCTGGTCGGGCACTGCAAGCCACACAGCCACTTGTGTCCCCTGTGTCCCTGGAGGCCGCAGCGCGTTTTGGGTTTTGGCGCGGACGGGCCCCTCTCGGCTTCCGTAGTCCATTTGCCCTGGAGCCTGCCAGAACCCTGGCCCCAGGGGCGGGCCCTGCTGAGTCCGCGAGCGCCTCCTGGGTTCCTGCCACCACCCTTGGGCCGGGATGAGGTGCCACCTTGTGCGTAGAAGCCCTGCACACAGGCAAGAAGCCCCCCAGGCCCGCGGGCGCGCCCTAACCTGGTGCCCCCTGGCTGGCTGCAGCCACAGGGAACGGGGGTTCTGAGTTGGCAGCCCCCATTCCCGAAGCATCCACGGGCAGCTCCCCGAAGTGCTGACACCGGCTGTGCCTCTGCAGCCAGACAACCTCCCTCCCTCTGGTCGGGCACTGCAAGCCACACAGCCACTTGTGTCCCCTGTGTCCCTGGAGGCCGCAGCGCGTTTTGGGTTTTGGCGCGGACGGGCCCCTCTCGGCTTCCGTAGTCCATTTGCCCCCGGAGCCTGCCAGACCCTTGGCCCCAGGGGCGGGCCCTGCTGAGTCCCCGAGCGCCTCCTGGGTTCCTGCCACCACCCTTGGGCCGGGATGAGGTGCCACCTTGTGCGTAGAAGCCCTGCACACAGGCAAGAAGCCCCCCAGGCCCGTGGGCGCGCCCGACCCTGGAGCCCCCTGGCTGGCTGCAGCCACAGGGAACGGGGTTTCTGAGTTGGCAGCCCCCATTCCCGAAGCATCCACGGGCAGTTCCCCGAAGGGCTGACACCGGCTGCGCCTCAGCAGCCAGACAACCTCCCTCCCTCTGGTCGGGCACTGCAAGCCACACAGCCACTTGTGTCCCCTTTGTCCCTGGAGGCCGCAGCGCGTTTTGGGTTTTGGCGCGGACGGGCCCCTCTCGGCTTCCGTAGTCCATTTGCCCCGGAGCCTGCCAGACCCCTGGCCCCAGAGGTGGGCCCTGCTGAGTCCCCGAGCGCCTCCTGAGTTTCTGCCACCACCCTTGGGCCGGGATGAGGTGCCACCTTGTGCGTAGAAGCCCTGCACACAGGCAAGAAGCCCCCCAGGCCCGCGGGCGCGCCCTAACCTGGAGCCCCCTGGCTGGCTGCAGCCACAGGGAACGGGGGTTCTGAGTTGGCAGCCCCCATTCCCGAAGCATCCACGGCAGTTCCCCGAAGGGCTGACACCGGCTGCGCCTCAGCAGCCGGACAACCTCCCTCCCTCTGGTCGGGCACTGCAAGCCACACAGCCACTTGTGTCCCCTGTGTCCCTGGAGGCCGCAGCGCGTTTTGGGTTTTGGCGCGGACGGGCCGCTCTCGGTTTCCGTAGTCCATTTGCCCCCGGAGCCTGCCAGACCCCTGGCCCCAGGGGCGGGCTCTGCTGAGTCCCCAAGCGCCTCCTGGGTTCCTACCACCACCCTTGGGACGGGATGAAGTGCCACCTTGTGCGTAGAAGCCCTGCACACAGGCAAGAAGCCCCCCAGGCCCGCGGGCGCGCCCGACCCTGGAGCCCCCTGGCTGGCTGCAGCCACAGGGAACGGGGGTTCTGAGTTGGCAGCCCCCATTCCTGAAGCATCCACGGGCAGTTTCCCGAAGGGCTGACACCGGCTGCGCCTCAGCAGCCGGACAACCTCCCTCCCTCTGGTCGGGCACTGCAAGCCACACAGCCACTTGTGTCCCCTTTGTCCCTGGAGGCCGCAGCGCATTTTGGGTTTTGGCGCGGACGGGCCCCTCTCGGCTTCCGTAGTCCATTTGCCCCGGAGCCTGCCAGACCCCTGGCCCCAGAGGTGGGCCCTGTTGAGTCCTCGAGCGCCTCCTGAGTTCCTGCCACCACCCTTGGGCCGGGATGAGGTGCCACCTTGTGCGTAGAAGCCCTGCACACAGGCAAGAAGCCCCCCAGGCCCGCGGGCGCGCCCGACCCTGGAGCCCCCTGGCTGGCTGCAGCCACAGGGAACGGGGGTTCTGAGTTGGCAGCCCCCATTCCCGAAGCAACCACGGGCAGTTCCCCGAAGGGCTGACACCGGCTGCGCCTCAGCAGCCAGACAACCTCCCTCCCTCTGGTCGGGCACTGCAAGCCACACAGCCACTTGTGTCCCCTTTGACCCTGGAGGCCGCAGCGCGTTTTGGGTTTTGGCGCGGACGGGCCCCTCTCGGCTTCCGTAGTCCATTTGCCCTGGAGCCTGCCAGACCCCTGGCCCCAGGGGCGGGCCCTGCTGTGTTCGCAAGCGCCTCCTGGGTTCCTGCCACCACCCTTGGGCCGGGATGAGGTGCCACCTTGTGCGTAGAAGCCCTGCACACAGGCAAGAAGCCCCCCAGGCCCGCGGGCGCGCCCTAACCTGGAGCCCCCTGGCTGGCTGCAGCCACAGGGAACGGGGGTTCTGAGTTGGCAGCCCCCATTCCCGAAGCATCCACGGGCAGCTCCCCGAAGGGCTGACACCGGCTGTGCCTCTGCAGCCAGACAACCTCCCTCCCTCTGGTCGGGCACTGCAAGCCACACAGCCACTTGTGTCCCCTGTGTCCCTGGAGGCCGCAGCGCGTTTTGGGTTTTGGCGCGGACGGGCCCCTCTCGGCTTCCATAGTCCATTTGCCCCCTGAGCCTGCCAGACCCCTGGCCCCAGGGGCGGGCCCTGCTGAGTCCCCGAGCGCCTCCTGGGTTCCTGCCACCACGCTTGGGCCGGGATGAGGTGCCACCTTGTGCGTAGAAGCCCTGCACACAGGCAAGAAGCCCCTAGGCCCGCGGGCGCGCCCGACCCTGGAGCCCCCTGGCTGGCTGCAGCCACAGGGAACGGGGGTTCTGAGTTGGCAGCCCCCATTCCCGAAGCATCCACGGGCAGTTCCCCGAAGGGCTGACACCGGCTGCGCCTCAGCAGCCAAACAACCTCCCTCCCTCTGGTCGGGCACTGCAAGCCACACAGCCACTTGTGTCCCCTTTGTCCCTGGAGGCCGCAGCGCGTTTGGGTTTTGGCGCGGACGGGCCCCTCTCGGCTTCCGTAGTCCATTTGCCCCGGAGCCTGCCAGACCCCTGGCCCCAGAGGTGGGCCCTGCTGAGTCCCCGAGCGCCTCCTGAGTTCCTGCCACCACCCTTGGGCCGGGATGAGGTGCCACCTTGTGCGTAGAAGCCCTGCACACAGGCAAGAAGCCCCCCAGGCCCACGGGCGCGCCCGACCCTGGAGCCCCCTGGCTGGCTGCAGCCACAGGGAACGGGGGTTCTGAGTTGGCAGCCCCCATTCCCGAAGCATCCACGGGCAGTTCCCCGAAGGGCTGACACCGGCTGCGCCTCAGCAGCCAGACAACCTCCCTCCCTCTGGTCGGGCACTGCAAGCCACACAGCCACTTGTGTCCCCTGTGTCCCTGGAGGCCGCAGCGCGTTTTGGGTTTTGGCGCGGACGGGCCCCTCTCGGCTTCCGTAGTCCAATTGCCCCCGGAGCCTGCCAGACCCCTGGCCCCAGGGGCGGGCCCTGCTGAGTCCCCGAGCACCTCCTGGGTTCCTGCCACCACCCTTGGGCCGGGATGAGGTGCCACCTTGTGCGTAGAAGCCCTGCACACAGGCAAGAAGCCCCCCAGGCCCACGGGCGTGCCCGACCCTGGAGCCCCCTGGCTGGCTGCAGCCACAGGGAACGGGGGTTCTGAGTTGGCAGCCCCCATTCCCGAAGCATCCACGGGCAGTTCCCCGAAGGGCTGACACCGGCTGCGCCTCAGCAGCCGGACAACCTCCCTCCCTCTGGTCGGGCACTGCAAGCCACACAGCCACTTGTGTCCCCTGTGTCCCTGGAGGCCGCAGCGCGTTTTGGGTTTTGGCGCGGACGGGCCCCTCTCGGCTTCCGTAGTCCATTGGCCCTGGAGCCTGCCAGAACCCTGGCCCTAGGGGCGGGCCCTGCTGAGTCCGCGAGCGCCTCCTGGGTTCCTGCCACCACCCTTGGGCCGGGATGAGGTGCCACCTTGTGCGTAGAAGCCCTGCACACAGGCAAGAAGCCCCCCAGGCCCGCGGGCGCGCCCTAACCTGGTGCCCCCTGGCTGGCTGCAGCCACAGGGAACGGGGGTTCTGAGTTGGCAGCCCCCATTCCCGAAGCATCCACGGGCAGTTCCCCGAAGGGCTGACACCGGCTGCGCCTCAGCAGCCAGACAACCTCCCTCCCTCTGGTCGGGCACTGCAAGCCACACAGCCACTTGTGTCCCCTTTGTCCCTGGAGGCCGCAGCGCGTTTTGGGTTTTGGCGCGGACGGGCCCCTCTCGGCTTCCGTAGTCCATTTGCCCCGGAGCCTGCCAGACCCCTGGCCCCAGAGGTGGGCCCTGCTGAGTCCCCGAGCGCCTCCTGAGTTTCTGCCACCACCCTTGGGCCGGGATGAGGTGCCACCTTGTGCGTAGAAGCCCTGCACACAGGCAAGAAGCCCCCCAGGCCCGCGGGCGCGCCCTAACCTGGAGCCCCCTGGCTGGCTGCAGCCACAGGGAACGGGGGTTCTGAGTTGGCAGCCCCCATTCCCGAAGCATCCACGGGCAGTTCCCCGAAGGGCTGACACCGGCTGCGCCTCAGCAGCCGGACAACCTCCCTCCCTCTGGTCGGGCACTGCAAGCCACACAGCCACTTGTGTCCCCTGTGTCCCTGGAGGCCGCAGCGCGTTTTGGGTTTTGTCGCGGACGGGCCCCTCTCGGCTTCCGTAGTCCATTTGCCCCGGAGCCTGCCAGACCCCTGGCCCCAGAGGCGGGCCCTGCTGAGTCCCCGAGCGCCTCCTGAGTTCCTGCCACCACCCTTGGGCCGGGATGAGGTGCCACCTTGTGCGTAGAAGCCCTGCACACAGGCAAGAAGCCCCCCAGGCCCGCGGGCGCGCCCGACCCTGGAGCCCCCTGGCTGGCTGCAGCCACAGGGAACGGGGGTTCTGAGTTGGCAGCCCCCATTCCCGAAGCATCCACGGGCAGTTCCCCGAGGGCTGACACCGGCTGTGCCTCAGCAGCCGGACAACCTCCCTCCCTCTGGTCGGGCACTGCAAGCCACACAGCCACTTGTGTCCCCTGTGTCCCTGGAGGCCGCAGCGCGTTTTGGGTTTTGGCGCGGACGGGCCCCTCTCGGCTTCCGTAGTCCATTTGCCCCCGGAGCCTGCCAGAACCCTGGCCACAGGGGCGGGCCCTGCTGAGTCCGCGAGCGCCTACTGGGTTCCTGCCACCACCCTTGGGCCGGGATGAGGTGCCACCTTGTGCGTAGAAGCCCTGCACACAGGCAAGAAGCCCCCAAGGCCCGCGGGCTCGCCCGACCCTGGAGCCCCCTGGCTGGCTGCAGCCACAGGGAACGGGGGTTCTGAGTTGGCAGCCCCCATTCCCGAAGCATCCACGGGCAGTTCCCCGAAGGGCTGACACCGGCTGTGCCTCAGCAGCCAGACAACCTCCCTCCCTCTGGTCGAGCACTGCAAGCCACACAGCCACTTGTGTCCCCTGTGTCCCTGGAGGCCGCAGCGCGTTTTGGGTTTTGGCGCGGATGGGCCCCTCTCGGCTTCCGTAGTCCATTTGCCCCCGGAGCCTGCCAGACCCCTGGCCCCATGGGCGGGCCCTGCTGAGTCCCCGAGCGCCTCCTGGGTTCCTGCCACCACCCTTGGGCCGGGATGAGGTGCCACCTTGTGCGTAGAAGCCCTGCACACAGGCAAGAAGCCCCCAAGGCCCGCGGGCACGCCCGACCCTGGAGCCCCCTGGCTGGCTGCAGCCACAGGGAATGGGGGTTCTGAGTTGGCAGCCCCCATTCCCGAAGCATCCACGGGCAGTTCCCCGAAGGGCTGACACCGGCTGCGCCTCAGCAGCCAGTCAACCTCCCTCCCTCTGGTCGAGCACTGCAAGCCACACAGCCACTTGTGTCCCCTGTGTCCCTGGAGGCCGCAGCGCGTTTTGGGTTTTGGCGCGGACGGGCCCCTCTCGGCTTCTGTAGTCCATTTGCCCCCGGAGCCTGCCAGACCGCTGGCCCCAGGGGCGGGCCCTGCTGAGTCCCCGAGCGCCTCCTGAGTTCCTGCCACCACCCTTGGGCCGGGATGAGGTGCCACCTTGTGCGTAGAAGCCCTGCACACAGGCAAGAAGCCCCCCAGGCCCGCGGGCGCGCCCGACCCTGGAGCCCCCTGGCTGGCTGCAGCCACATGGAACGGGGGTTCTGAGTTGGCAGCCCCCATTCCCGAAGCATCCACGGGCAGTTCCCCGAAGGGCTGACACCGGCTGCGCCTCAGCAGCCAGACAACCTCCCTCCCTCTGGTCGGGCACTGCAAGCCACACAGCCACTTGTGTCCCCTGTGTCCCTGGAGGCCGCAGCGCGTTTTGGGTTTTGGCGCGGACGGGCCCCTCTCGGCTTCCGTAGTCCATTTGCCCCCGGAGCCTGCCAGACCCCAGGCCCCAGGGGCGGGCCCTGCTGAGTCCCCGAGCGCCTCCTGGGTTCCTGCCACCACCCTTGGGCCGGGATGAGGTGCCACCTTGTGCGTAGAAGCCCTGCACACAGGCAAGAAGCCCCCCAGGCCCGCGGGCGCACCCCACCCTGGAGTCCCCTGGCTGGCTGCAGCCACAGGGAACGGGGTTTCTGAGTTGGCAGCCCCCATTCCCGAAGCATCCACGGGCAGTTCCCCGAAGGGCTGACACCGGCTGCGCCTCAGCAGCCAGACAACCTCCCTCCCTCTGGTCGGGCACTGCAAGCCACACAGCCACTTGTGTCCCCTGTGCCCTGGAGGCCGCAGCGCGTTTTGGGTTTTGGCGCGGACGGGCCCCTCTCGGGCTTCCGTAGTCCATTTGTCCCCGGAGCCTGCCAGACCCCTGGCCCCAGGGGCGGGCCCTGCTGAGTCCCCGAGCGCCTCCTGGGTTCCTGCCACCACCCTTTGGCCGGGATGAGGTGCCACCTTGTGCATAGAAGCCCTGCACACAGGCAAGAAGCCCCCCAGGCCCGCGGGCGCGCCCGACCCTGGAGCCCCCTGGCTGGCTGCAGCCACAGGGAACGGGGGTTCTGAGTTGGCAGCCCCCATTCCCGAAGCATCCACGGGCACTTCCCCGAAGGGCTGACACCGGCTGCGCCTCAGCAGCCAGACAACCTCCCTCCCTCTGGTCGGGCACTGCAAGCCACACAGCCACTTGTGTCCCCTGTGTCCCTGGAGGCCGCAGCGCGTTTTGGGTTTCAGCGCGGACGGGCCCCTCTCGGCTTCCGTAGTCCATTTGCCCCCGGAGCCTGCCAGACCCCTGGCCCCAGGGGCTTGCCCTGCTGAGTCCCCGAGCGCCTCCTGGGTTCCTGCCACCACCCTTGGGCCGGGATGAGGTGCCACCTTGTGCGTAGAAGCCCTGCACACAGGCAAGAAGCCCCCCAGGCCCGCGGGCGCGCCCGACCCTGGAGCCCCCTGGCTGGCTGCAGCCACAGGGAACGGGGGTTCTGAGTTGGCAGCCCCCATTCCCGAAGCATACATGGGCAGTTCCCCGAAGGGCTGACACCGGCTGCGCCTCAGCAGCCAGACAACCTCCCTCCCTCTGGTCGGGCACTGCAAGCCACACAGCCACTTGTGTCCCCTGTGCCCTGGAGGCCGCAGCGCGTTTTGGGTTTTGGCGCGGACGGGCCCCTCTCGGGCTTCCGTAGTCCATATGTCCCCGGAGCCTGCCAGACCCCTGGCCCCAGGGGCGGGCCCTGCTGAGTCCCCGAGCGCCTCCTGGGTTCCTGCCACCACCCTTGGGCCGGGATGAGGTGCCACCTTGTGCGTAGAAGCCCTGCACACAGGCAAGATGCCCCCCAGGCCCGCGGGCGCGCCCAACCCTGGAGCCCCCTGGCTGGCTGCAGCCACAGGGAACGGGGGTTCTGAGTAGGCAGCCCCCATTCCCGAAGCATCCACGGGCAGTTCCCCGAAGGGCTGACACCGGCTGCGCCTCAGCAGCCAGACAACCTCCCTCCCTCTGGTCGGGCACTGCAAGCCACACAGCCACTTGTGTCCCCTGTGTCCCTGGAGGCCGCAGCGCGTTTTGGGTTTTGGTGCGGACGGGCCCCTCTCGGCTTCCGTAGTCCATTTGCCCCCGGAGCCTGCCAGACCCCAGGCCCCAGGGGCAGGCCCTGCTGAGTCCCCGAGCGCCTCCTGAGTTCCTGCCACCACCCTTGGGCCGGGATGAGGTGCCACCTTGTGCGTAGAAGCCCTGCACACAGGCAAGAAGCCCCCCAGGCCCGCAGGCGCACCCCACCCTGGAGTCCCCTGGCTGGCTGCAGCCACAGGGAACGGGGTTTCTGAGTTGGCAGCCCCCATTCCCGAAGCATCCATGGGCAGTTCCCCGAAGGGCTGACACCGGCTGCGCCTCAGCAGCCAGACAACCTCCCTCCCTCTGGTCGGGCACTGCAAGCCACACAGCCACTTGTGTCCCCTGTGTCCCTGGAGGCCGCAGCGCGTTTTGGGTTTTGGCGCGGATGGACCCCTCTCGGATTCCGTAGTCCATTTGCCCTGGAGCCTGCCAGACCCCAGGCCCCAGGGGCGGGCCCTGCTGAGTCCCCGAGCGCCTCCTGAGTTCCTGCCACCACCCTTGGGCCGGGATGAGGTGCCACCTTGTGCGTAGAAGCCCTGCACACAGGCAAGATGCCCCCCAGGCCCGCGGGCGCACCCAACCCTGGAGCCCCCTGGCTGGCTGCAGCCACAGGGAACGGGGGTTCTGAGTAGGCAGCCCCCATTCCCGAAGCATCCACGGGCAGTTCCCCGAAGGGCTGACACCGGCTGCGCCTCAGCAGCCAGACAACCTCCCTCCCTCTGGTCGGGCACTGCAAGCCACACAGCCACTTGTGTCCCCTGTGTCCCTGGAGGCCGCAGCGCGTTTTGGGTTTTGGCGCGGACGGGCCCCTCTCGGCTTCCGTAGTCCATTTGCCCCCGGAGCCTGCCAGACCGCTGGCCCCAGGGGCGGGCCCTGCTGAGTCCCCGAGCGCCTCCTGAGTTCCTGCCACCACCCTTGGGCCGGGATGAGGTGCCACCTTGTGCGTAGAAGCCCTGCACACAGGCAAGAAGCCCCCCAGGCCCGCGGGCGCGCCCGACCCTGGAGCCCCCTGGCTGGCTGCAGCCACAGGGAACGGGGGTTCTGAGTTGGCAGCCCCCATTCCCGAAGCATCCACGGGCAGTTCCCCGAAGGGCTGACACCGGCTGCGCCTCAGCAGCCAGACAACCTCCCTCCCTCTGGTCGAGCACTGCAAGCCACACAGCCACTTGTGTCCCCTGTGTCCCTAGAGGCCGCAGCGCGTTTTGGGTTTTGGCGCGGACGGGCCCCTCTCGGCTTCCGTAGTCCATTTGCCCCCGGAGCCTGCCAGACCGCTGGCCCCAGGGGCGGGCCCTGCTGAGTCCCCGAGCGCCTCCTGAGTTCCTGCCACCACCCTTGGGCCGGGATGAGGTGCCACCTTGTGCGTAGAAGCCCTGCACACAGGCAAGAAGCCCCCCAGGCCCGCGGGCGCGCCCGACCCTGGAGCCCCCTGGCTGGCTGCAGCCACAGGGAACGGGGGTTCTGAGTTGGCAGCCCCCATTCCCGAAGCATCCACGGGCAGTTCCCCGAAGGGCTGACACCGGCTGCGCCTCAGCAGCCGGACAACCTCCCTCCCTCTGGTCGGGCACTGCAAGCCACACAGCCACTTGTGTCCCCTTTGTCCCTGGAGGCCGCAGCGCATTTTGGGTTTTGGCGCGGACGGGCCCCTCTCGGCTTCCGTAGTCCATTTGCCCTGGAGCCTGCCAGACCCCTGGCCCCAGAGGTGGGCCCTGTTGAGTCCTCGAGCGCCTCCTGAGTTCCTGCCACCACCCTTGGGCCGGGATGAGGTGCCACCTTGTGCGTAGAAGCCCTGCACACAGGCAAGAAGCCCCCCAGGCCCGCGGGCGCGCCCGACCCTGGAGCCCCCTGGCTGGCTGCAGCCACAGGGAACGGGGGTTCTGAGTTGGCAGCCCCCATTCCCGAAGCATCCACGGGCAGCTCCCCGAAGGGCTGACACCGGCTGTGCCTCTGCAGCCAGACAACCTCCCTCCCTCTGGTCGGGCACTGCAAGCCACACAGCCACTTGTGTCCCCTGTGTCCCTGGAGGCCGCAGCGCGTTTTGGGTTTTGGCGCGGACGGGCCCCTCTCGGCTTCCATAGTCCATTTGCCCCCTGAGCCTGCCAGACCCCTGGCCCCAGGGGCGGGCCCTGCTGAGTCCCCGAGCGCCTCCTGGGTTCCTGCCACCACCCTTGGGCCGGGATGAGGTGCCACCTTGTGCGTAGAAGCCCTGCACACAGGCAAGAAGCCCCTAGGCCCGCGGGCGCGCCCGACCCTGGAGCCCCCTGGCTGGCTGCAGCCACAGGGAACGGGGGTTCTGAGTTGGCAGCCCCCATTCCTGAAGCATCCACGGGCAGTTCCCCGAAGGGCTGACACCGGCTGCGCCTCAGCAGCCAAACAACCTCCCTCCCTCTGGTCGGGCACTGCAAGCCACACAGCCACTTGTGTCCCCTTTGTCCCTGGAGGCCGCAGCGCGTTTGGGTTTTGGCGCGGACGGGCCCCTCTCGGCTTCCGTAGTCCATTTGCCCCGGAGCCTGCCAGACCCCTGGCCCCAGAGGTGGGCCCTGCTGAGTCCCCGAGCGCCTCCTGAGTTCCTGCCACCACCCTTGGGCCGGGATGAGGTGCCACCTTGTGCGTAGAAGCCCTGCACACAGGCAAGAAGCCCCCCAGGCCCGCGGGCGCGCCCTAACCTGGAGCCCCCTGATGGCTGCAGCCACAGGGAACGGGGGTTCTGAGTTGGCAGCCCCCATTCCCGAAGCATCCACGGGCAGTTCCCCGAAGGGCTGACACCGGCTGCGCCTCAGCAGCCAGACAACCTCCCTCCCTCTGGTCGGGCACTGCAAGCCACACAGCCACTTGTGTCCCCTGTGTCCCTGGAGGCCGCAGCGCGTTTTGGGTTTTGGCGCGGACGGGCCCCTCTCGGCTTCCGTAGTCCATTGGCCCCCGGAGCCTGCCAGACCCCTGGCCCCAGGGGCGGGCCCTGCTGAGTCCCCGAGCGCCTCCTGAGTTCCTGCCACCACCCTTGGGCCGGGATGAGGTGCCACCTTGTGCGTAGAAGCCCTGCACACAGGCAAGAAGCCCCCCAGGCCCGCGGGCGCGCCCGACCCTGGAGCCCCCTGGCTGGCTGCAGCCACAGGGAACGGGGGTTCTGTGTTGGCAGCCCCCATTCCCGAAGCATCCACGGGCAGTTCCCCTAAGGGCTGACACCGGCTGCGCCTCAGCAGCCAGACAACCTCCCTCCCTCTGGTCGGGCACTGCAAGCCACACAGCCACTTGTGTCCCCTGTGTCCCTGGAGGCCGCAGCGCGTTTTGGGTTTTGGCGCGGACGGGCCCCTCTCGGCTTCCGTAGTCCAATTGCCCCCGGAGCCTGCCAGACCCCTGGCCCCAGGGGCGGGCCCTGCTGAGTCCCCGAGCACCTCCTGGGTTCCTGCCACCACCCTTGGGCCGGGATGAGGTGCCACCTTGTGCGTAGAAGCCCTGCACACAGGCAAGAAGCCCCCCAGGCCCACGGGCGCGCCCGACCCTGGAGCCCCCTGGCTGGCTGCAGCCACAGGGAACGGGGGTTCTGAGTTGGCAGCCCCCATTCCCGAAGCATCCACGGGCAGTTCCCCGAAGGGCTGACACCGGCTGCGCCTCAGCAGCCGGACAACCTCCCTCCCTCTGGTCGGTCACTGCAAGCCACACAGCCACTTGTGTCCCCTGTGTCCCTGGAGGCCGCAGCGCGTTTTGGGTTTTGGCGCGGACGGGCCGCTCTCGGTTTCCGTAGTCCATTTGCCCCCGGAGCCTGCCAGACCCCTGGCCCCAGGGGCGGGCCCTGCTGAGTCCCCAAGCGCCTCCTGGGTTCCTACCACCACCCTTGGGACGGGATGAAGTGCCACCTTGTGCGTAGAAGCCCTGCACACAGGCAAGAAGCCCCCCAGGCCCGCGGGCGCGCCCGACCCTGGAGCCCCCTGGCTGGCTGCAGCCACAGGGAACGGGGGTTCTGAGTTGGCAGCCCCCATTCCTGAAGCATCCACGGGCAGTTCCCCGAAGGGCTGACACCGGCTGCGCCTCAGCAGCCGGACAACCTCCCTCCCTCTGGTCGGGCACTGCAAGCCACACAGCCACTTGTGTCCCCTGTGTCCCTGGAGGCCGCAGCGCGTTTTGGGTTTTGGCGCGGACGGGCCCCTCTCGGCTTCCGTAGTCCATTGGC
Source organism: Lepus europaeus (assembly GCF_033115175.1). Classification (NCBI taxonomy): domain Eukaryota; kingdom Metazoa; phylum Chordata; class Mammalia; order Lagomorpha; family Leporidae; genus Lepus; species Lepus europaeus. The sequence continues at coordinate 28,521 of NW_026909455.1, forward strand.
CCTGGAGCCTGCCAGAACCCTGGCCCTAGGGGCGGGCCCTGCTGAGTCCGCGAGCGCCTCCTGGGTTCCTGCCACCACCCTTGGGCCGGGATGAGGTGCCACCTTGTGCGTAGAAGCCCTGCACACAGGCAAGAAGCCCCCCAGGCCCGCGGGCGCGCCCTAACCTGGTGCCCCCTGGCTGGCTGCAGCCACAGGGAACGGGGGTTCTGAGTTGGCAGCCCCCATTCCCGAAGCATCCACGGGCAGTTCCCCGAAGGGCTGACACCGGCTGCGCCTCAGCAGCCAGACAACCTCCCTCCCTCTGGTCGGGCACTGCAAGCCACACAGCCACTTGTGTCCCCTTTGTCCCTGGAGGCCGCAGCGCGTTTTGGGTTTTGGCGCGGACGGGCCCCTCTCGGCTTCCGTAGTCCATTTGCCCCGGAGCCTGCCAGACCCCTGGCCCCAGAGGTGGGCCCTGCTGAGTCCCCGAGCGCCTCCTGAGTTTCTGCCACCACCCTTGGGCCGGGATGAGGTGCCACCTTGTGCGTAGAAGCCCTGCACACAGGCAAGAAGCCCCCCAGGCCCGCGGGCGCGCCCTAACCTGGAGCCCCCTGGCTGGTTGCAGCCACAGGGAACGGGGGTTCTGAGTTGGCAGCCCCCATTCCCGAAGCATCCACGGGCAGTTCCCCGAAGGGCTGACACCGGCTGCGCCTCAGCAGCCGGACAACCTCCCTCCCTCTGGTCGGGCACTGCAAGCCACACAGCCACTTGTGTCCCCTGTGTCCCTGGAGGCCGCAGCGCGTTTTGGGTTTTGGCGCGGACGGGCCCCTCTCGGCTTCCGTAGTCCATTTGCCCCGGAGCCTGCCAGACCCCTGGCCCCAGAGGCGGGCCCAGCTGAGTCCCCGAGCGCCTCCTGAGTTCCTGCCACCACCCTTGGGCCGGGATGAGGTGCCACCTTGTGCGTAGAAGCCCTGCACACAGGCAAGAAGCCCCCCAGGCCCGCGGGCGCGCCCGACCCTGGAGCCCCCTGGCTGGCTGCAGCCACAGGGAACGGGGGTTCTGAGTTGGCAGCCCCCATTCCCGAAGCATCCACGGGCAGTTCCCCGAAGGGCTGACACCGGCTGCGCTTCAGCAGCCGGACAACCTCCCTCCCTCTGGTCGGGCACTGCAAGCCACACAGCCACTTGTGTCCCCTGTGTCCCTGGAGGCCGCAGCGCGTTTTGTGTTTTGGCGCGGACTGGCCGCTCTTGGTTTCCGTAGTCCATTTGCACCCGGAGCCTGCCAGACCCCTGGCCCCATGGGCGGGCCCTGCTGAGTCCCCAAGCGCCTCCTGGGTTCCTACCACCACCCTTGGGCCGGGATGAGGTGCCACCTTGTGCGTAGAAGCCCTGCACACAGGCAAGAAGCCCCCAAGGCCCGCGGGCGCGCCCGACCCTGGAGCCCCCTGGCTGGCTGCAGCCACAGGGAACGGGGGTTCTGAGTTGGCAGCCCCCATTCCCGAAGCATCCACGGGCAGTTCCCCGAAGGGCTGACACCGGCTGCGCCTCAGCAGCCGGACAACCTCCCCCCCTCTGGTCGGGCACTGCAAGCCACACAGCCACTTGTGTCCCCTTTGTCCCTGGAGGCCGCAGCGCATTTTGGGTTTTGGCGCGGACGGGCCCCTCTCGGCTTCCGTAGTCCATTTGCCCCGGAGCCTGCCAGACCCCTGGCCCCAGAGGTGGGCCCTGTTGAGTCCTCGAGCGCCTCCTGAGTTCCTGCCACCACCCTTGGGCCGGGATGAGGTGCCACCTTGTGCGTAGAAGCCCTGCACACAGGCAAGAAGCCCCCCAGGCCCGCGGGCGCGCCCGACCCTGGAGCCCCCTGGCTGGCTGCAGCAACAGGGAACGGGGGTTCTGAGTTGGCAGCCCCCATTCCCGAAGCATCCACGGGCAGTTCCCCGAAGGGCTGACACCGGCTGCACCTCAGCAGCCAGACAACCTCCCTCCCTCTGGTCGGGCACTGCAAGCCACACAGCCACTTGTGTCCCCTTTGACCCTGGAGTCCGCAGCGCGTTTTGGGTTTTGGCGCGGACGGGCCCCTCTCGGCTTCCGTAGTCCATTTGCCCTGGAGCCTGCCAGACCCCTGGCCCCAGGGGCGGGCCCTGCTGTGTTCGCGAGCGCCTCCTGGGTTCCTGCCACCACCCTTGGGCTGGGATGAGGTGCCACCTTGTGCGTAGAAGCCCTGCACACAGGCAAGAAGCCCCCCAGGCCCGCGGGCGCGCCCTAACCTGGAGCCCACTGGCTGGCTGCAGCCACAGGGAACGGGGGTTCTGAGTTGGCAGCCCCCATTCCCGAAGCATCCACGGGCAGCTCCCCGAAGGGCTGACACCGGCTGTGCCTCTGCAGCCAGACAACCTCCCTCCCTCTGGTCGGGCACTGCAAGCCACACAGCCACTTGTGTCCCCTGTGTCCCTGGAGGCCGCAGCGCGTTTTGGGTTTTGGCGCGGACGGGCCCCTCTCGGCTTCCATAGTCCATTTGCCCCCGGAGCCTGCCAGACCCCTGGCCCCAGGGGCGGGCCCTGCTGAGTCCCCGAGCGCCTCCTGGGTTCCTGCCACCACCCTTGGGCCGGGATGAGGTGCCACCTTGTGCGTAGAAGCCCTGCACACAGGCAAGAAGCCCCTAGGCCCGCGGGCGCGCCCGACCCTGGAGCCCCCTGGCTGGCTGCAGCCACAGGGAACGGGGGTTCTGAGTTGGCAGCCCCCATTCCTGAAGCATCCACGGGCAGTTCCCCGAAGGGCTGACACCGGCTGCGCCTCAGCAGCCAAACAACCTCCCTCCCTCTGGTCGGGCACTGCAAGCCACACAGCCACTTGTGTCCCCTTTGTCCCTGGAGGCCGCAGCGCGTTTGGGTTTTGGCGCGGACGGGCCCCTCTCGGCTTCCGTAGTCCATTTGCCCCGGAGCCTGCCAGACCCCTGGCCCCAGAGGTGGGCCCTGCTGAGTCCCCGAGCGCCTCCTGAGTTCCTGCCACCACCCTTGGGCCGGGATGAGGTGCCACCTTGTGCGTAGAAGCCCTGCACACAGGCAAGAAGCCCCCCAGGCCCGCGGGCGCGCCCTAACCTGGAGGCCCCTGATGGCTGCAGCCACAGGGAACGGGGGTTCTGAGTTGGCAGCCCCCATTCCCGAAGCATCCACGGGCAGTTCCCCGAAGGGCTGACACCGGCTGCGCCTCAGCAGCCAGACAACCTCCCTCCCTCTGGTCGGGCACTGCAAGCCACACAGCCACTTGTGTCCCCTGTGTCCCTGGAGGCCGCAGCGCGTTTTGGGTTTTGGCGCGGACGGGCCCCTCTCGGCTTCCGTAGTCCATTGGCCCCCGGAGCCTGCCAGACCCCTGGCCCCAGGGGCGGGCCCTGCTGAGTCCCCGAGCGCCTCCTGAGTTCCTGCCACCACCCTTGGGCCGGGATGAGGTGCCACCTTGTGCGTAGAAGCCCTGCACACAGGCAAGAAGCCCCCCAGGCCCGCGGGCGCGCCCGACCCTGGAGCCCCCTGGCTGGCTGCAGCCACAGGGAACGGGGGTTCTGTGTTGGCAGCCCCCATTCCCGAAGCATCCACGGGCAGTTCCCCTAAGGGCTGACACCGGCTGCGCCTCAGCAGCCAGACAACCTCCCTCCCTCTGGTCGGGCACTGCAAGCCACACAGCCACTTGTGTCCCCTGTGTCCCTGGAGGCCGCAGCGCGTTTTGGGTTTTGGCGCGGACGGGCCCCTCTCGGCTTCCGTAGTCCAATTGCCCCCGGAGCCTGCCAGACCCCTGGCCCCAGGGGCGGGCCCTGCTGAGTCCCCGAGCACCTCCTGGGTTCCTGCCACCACCCTTGGGCCGGGATGAGGTGCCACCTTGTGCGTAGAAGCCCTGCACACAGGCAAGAAGCCCCCCAGGCCCACGGGCGCGCCCGACCCTGGAGCCCCCTGGCTGGCTGCAGCCACAGGGAACGGGGGTTCTGAGTTGGCAGCCCCCATTCCCGAAGCATCCACGGGCAGTTCCCCGAAGGGCTGACACCGGCTGCGCCTCAGCAGCCAGACAACCTCCCTCCCTCTGGTCGGGCACTGCAAGCCACACAGCCACTTGTGTCCCCTGTGTCCCTGGAGGCCGCAGCGCGTTTTGGGTTTTGGCGCGGACGGGCCCCTCTCGGCTTCCGTAGTCCATTTGCCCTGGAGCCTGCCAGAACCCTGGCCCCAGGGGCGGGCCCTGCTGAGTCCGCGAGCGCCTCCTGGGTTCCTGCCACCACCCTTGGGCCGGGATGAGGTGCCACCTTGTGCGTAGAAGCCCTGCACACAGGCAAGAAGCCCCCCAGGCCCGCGGGCGCGCCCTAACCTGGTGCCCCCTGGCTGGCTGCAGCCACAGGGAACGGGGGTTCTGAGTTGGCAGCCCCCATTCCCGAAGCATCCACGGGTAGCTCCCCGAAGTGCTGACACCGGCTGTGCCTCTGCAGCCAGACAACCTCCCTCCCTCTGGTCGGGCACTGCAAGCCACACAGCCACTTGTGTCCCCTGTGTCCCTGGAGGCCGCAGCGCGTTTTGGGTTTTGGCGCGGACGGGCCCCTCTCGGCTTCCGTAGTCCATTTGCCCCCGGAGCCTGCCAGACCCTTGGCCCCAGGGGCGGGCCCTGCTGAGTCCCCGAGCGCCTCCTGGGTTCCTGCCACCACCCTTGGGCCGGGATGAGGTGCCACCTTGTGCGTAGAAGCCCTGCACACAGGCAAGAAGCCCCCCAGGCCCGTGGGCGCGCCCGACCCTGGAGCCCCCTGGCTGGCTGCAGCCACAGGGAACGGGGTTTCTGAGTTGGCAGCCCCCATTCCCGAAGCATCCACGGGCAGTTCCCCGAAGGGCTGACACCGGCTGCGCCTCAGCAGCCAGACAACCTCCCTCCCTCTGGTCGGGCACTGCAAGCCACACAGCCACTTGTGTCCCCTTTGTCCCTGGAGGCCGCAGCGCGTTTTGGGTTTTGGCGCGGACGGGCCCCTCTCGGCTTCCGTAGTCCATTTGCCCCGGAGCCTGCCAGACCCCTGGCCCCAGAGGTGGGCCCTGCTGAGTCCCCGAGCGCCTCCTGAGTTTCTGCCACCACCCTTGGGCCGGGATGAGGTGCCACCTTGTGCGTAGAAGCCCTGCACACAGGCAAGAAGCCCCCCAGGCCCGCGGGCGCGCCCTAACCTGGAGCCCCCTGGCTGGCTGCAGCCACAGGGAACGGGGGTTCTGAGTTGGCAGCCCCCATTCCCGAAGCATCCACGGGCAGTTCCCCGAAGGGCTGACACCGGCTGCGCCTCAGCAGCCGGACAACCTCCCTCCCTCTGGTCGGGCACTGCAAGCCACACAGCCACTTGTGTCCCCTGTGTCCCTGGAGGCCGCAGCGCGTTTTGGGTTTTGGCGCGGACGGGCCGCTCTCGGTTTCCGTAGTCCATTTGCCCCCGGAGCCTGCCAGACCCCTGGCCCCAGGGGCGGGCTCTGCTGAGTCCCCAAGCGCCTCCTGGGTTCCTACCACCACCCTTGGGACGGGATGAAGTGCCACCTTGTGCGTAGAAGCCCTGCACACAGGCAAGAAGCCCCCCAGGCCCGCGGGCGCGCCCGACCCTGGAGCCCCCTGGCTGGCTGCAGCCACAGGGAACGGGGGTTCTGAGTTGGCAGCCCCCATTCCTGAAGCATCCACGGGCAGTTCCCCGAAGGGCTGACACCGGCTGCGCCTCAGCAGCCGGACAACCTCCCTCCCTCTGGTCGGGCACTGCAAGCCACACAGCCACTTGTGTCCCCTTTGTCCCTGGAGGCCGCAGCGCATTTTGGGTTTTGGCGCGGACGGGCCCCTCTCGGCTTCCGTAGTCCATTTGCCCCGGAGCCTGCCAGACCCCTGGCCCCAGAGGTGGGCCCTGTTGAGTCCTCGAGCGCCTCCTGAGTTCCTGCCACCACCCTTGGGCCGGGATGAGGTGCCACCTTGTGCGTAGAAGCCCTGCACACAGGCAAGAAGCCCCCCAGGCCCGCGGGCGCGCCCGACCCTGGAGCCCCCTGGCTGGCTGCAGCCACAGGGAACGGGGGTTCTGAGTTGGCAGCCCCCATTCCCGAAGCATCCACGGGCAGTTCCCCGAAGGGCTGACACCGGCTGCGCCTCAGCAGCCAGACAACCTCCCTCCCTCTGGTCGGGCACTGCAAGCCACACAGCCACTTGTGTCCCCTTTGACCCTGGAGGCCGCAGCGCGTTTTGGGTTTTGGCGCGGACGGGCCCCTCTCGGCTTCCGTAGTCCATTTGCCCTGGAGCCTGCCAGACCCCTGGCCCCAGGGGCGGGCCCTGCTGTGTTCGCGAGCGCCTCCTGGGTTCCTGCCACCACCCTTGGGCCGGGATGAGGTGCCACCTTGTGCGTAGAAGCCCTGCACACAGGCAAGAAGCCCCCCAGGCCCGCGGGCGCGCCCTAACCTGGAGCCCCCTGGCTGGCTGCAGCCACAGGGAACGGGGGTTCTGAGTTGGCAGCCCCCATTCCCGAAGCATCCACGGGCAGCTCCCCGAAGGGCTGACACCGGCTGTGCCTCTGCAGCCAGACAACCTCCCTCCCTCTGGTCGGGCACTGCAAGCCACACAGCCACTTGTGTCCCCTGTGTCCCTGGAGGCCGCAGCGCGTTTTGGGTTTTGGCGCGGACGGGCCCCTCTCGGTTTCCGTAGTCCATTGGCCCCCGGAGCCTGCCAGACCCCTGGCCCCAGGGGCGGGCCCTGCTGAGTCCCCGAGCGCCTCCTGAGTTCCTGCCACCACCCTTGGGCCGGGATGAGGTGCCACCTTGTGCGTAGAAGCCCTGCACACAGGCAAGAAGCCCCCCAGGCCCGCGGGCGCGCCCTAACCTGGAGCCCCCTGGCTGGCTGCAGCCACAGGGAACGGGGGTTCTGTGTTGGCAGCCCCCATTCCCGAAGCATCCACGGGCAGTTCCCCTAAGGGCTGACACCGGCTGCGCCTCAGCAGCCAGACAACCTCCCTCCCTCTGGTCGGGCACTGCAAGCCACACAGCCACTTGTGTCCCCTGTGTCCCTGGAGGCCGCAGCGCGTTTTGGGTTTTGGCGCGGACGGGCCCCTCTCGGCTTCCGTAGTCCAATTGCCCCCGGAGCCTGCCAGACCCCTGGCCCCAGGGGCGGGCCCTGCTGAGTCCCCGAGCACCTCCTGGGTTCCTGCCACCACCCTTGGGCCGGGATGAGGTGCCACCTTGTGCGTAGAAGCCCTGCACACAGGCAAGAAGCCCCCCAGGCCCACGGGCGCGCCCGAACCTGGAGCCCCCTGGCTGGCTGCAGCCACAGGGAACGGGGGTTCTGAGTTGGCAGCCCCCATTCCCGAAGCATCCACGGGCAGTTCCCCGAAGGGCTGACACCGGCTGCGCCTCAGCAGCCAGACAACCTCCCTCCCTCTGGTCGGGCACTGCAAGCCACACAGCCACTTGTGTCCCCTGTGTCCCTGGAGGCCGCAGCGCGTTTTGGGTTTTGGCGCGGACGGGCCCCTCTCGGCTTCCGTAGTCCATTTGCCCTGGAGCCTGCCAGAACCCTGGCCCCAGGGGCGGGCCCTGCTGAGTCCGCGAGCGCCTCCTGGGTTCCTGCCACCACCCTTGGGCCGGGATGAGGTGCCACCTTGTGCGTAGAAGCCCTGCACACAGGCAAGAAGCCCCCCAGGCCCGCGGGCGCGCCCTAACCTGGTGCCCCCTGGCTGGCTGCAGCCACAGGGAACGGGGGTTCTGAGTTGGCAGCCCCCATTCCCGAAGCATCCACGGGCAGCTCCCCGAAGTGCTGACACCGGCTGTGCCTCTGCAGCCAGACAACCTCCCTCCCTCTGGTCGGGCACTGCAAGCCACACAACCACTTGTGTCCCCTGTGTCCCTGGAGGCCGCAGCGCGTTTTGGGTTTTGGCGCGGACGGGCCCCTCTCGGCTTCCGTAGTCCATTTGCCCCCGGAGCCTGCCAGACCCTTGGCCCCAGGGGCGGGCCCTGCTGAGTCCCCGAGCGCCTCCTGGGTTCCTGCCACCACCCTTGGGCCGGGATGAGGTGCCACCTTGTGCGTAGAAGCCCTGCACACAGGCAAGAAGCCCCCCAGGCCCGCGGGCGCGCCCGACCCTGGAGCCCCCTGGCTGGCTGCAGCCACAGGGAACGGGGGTTCTGAGTTGGCAGCCCCCATTCCCGAAGCATCCACGGGCAGTTCCCCGAAGGGCTGACACCGGCTGCGCCTCAGCAGCCAGACAACCTCCCTCCCTCTGGTCGGGCACTGCAAGCCACACAGCCACTTGTGTCCCCTGTGTCCCTGGAGGCCGCAGCGCGTTTTGGGTTTTGGCGCGGACGGGCCCCTCTCGGCTTCCGTAGTCCATTTGCCCCGGAGCCTGCCAGACCCCTGGCCCCAGAGGTGGGCCCTGCTGAGTCCCCGAGCGCCTCCTGAGTTTCTGCCACCACCCTTGGGCCGGGATGAGGTGCCACCTTGTGCGTAGAAGCCCTGCACACAGGCAAGAAGCCCCCCAGGCCCGCGGGCGCGCCCTAACCTGGAGCCCCCTGGCTGGCTGCAGCCACAGGGAACGGGGGTTCTGAGTTGGCAGCCCCCATTCCCGAAGCATCCACGGGCAGTTCCCCGAAGGGCTGACACCGGCTGCGCCTCAGCAGCCAGACAACCTCCCTCCCTCTGGTCGGGCACTGCAAGCCACCCAGCCACTTGTGTCCCCTGTGTCCCTGGAGGCCGCAGCGCGTTTTGGGTTTTGGCGCGGACGGGCCCCTCTCGGCTTCCGTAGTCCATTTGCCCCCGGAGCCTGCCAGACCCCTGGTCCCAGGGGCGGGCCCTACTGAGTCCCCGAGCAACTCCTGCGTTCCTGCCACCACCCTTGGGCCGGGATGAGGTGCCACCTTGTGCGTAGAAGCCCTGCATACAGGCAAGAAGCCCCCCAGGCCCGCAAGCGCGCCCGACCCTGGAGCCCCCTGGCTGGCTGCAGCCACAGGGAACGGGGGTTCTGAGTTGGCAGCCCCCATCCCGAAGCATCCACGGGCAGTTCCCCGAAGGGCTGACACCGGCTGTGCCTCAGCAGCCAGAACACCTCCCTCCCTCTGGTCGGGCACTGCAAGCCACACAGCCACTCGTGTCCCCTGTGTCCCTGGAGGCCGCAGCGTGTTTTGGGTTTTGGCGCGGACGGGCCCCTCTCGGCTTCCGTAGTCCATTTGCCCCCGGAGCCTGCCAGACCCCTGGCCCCAGGGGCGGGCCCTGCTGAGTCCCCGAGCGCCTCCTGGGTTCCTGCCACCACCCTTTGGCCGGGATGAGGTGCCACCTTGTGCGTAGAAGCCCTGCACACAGGCAAGAAGCCCCCCAGGCCCGCGGGCGCGCCCGACCCTGGAGCCCCCTGGCTGGCTGCAGCCACAGGGAACGGGGGTTCTGAGTTGGCAGCCCCCATTCCCGAAGCATACATGGGCAGTTCCCCGAAGGGCTGACACCGGCTGCGCCTCAGCAGCCAGACAACCTCCCTCCCTCTGGTCGGGCACTGCAAGCCACACAGCCACTTGTGTCCCCTGTGCCCTGGAGGCCGCAGCGCGTTTTGGGTTTTGGCGCGGACGGGCCCCTCTCGGGCTTCCGTAGTCCATTTGTCCCCGGAGCCTGCCAGACCCCTGGCCCCAGGGGCGGGCCCTGCTGAGTCCCCGAGCGCCTCCTGGGTTCCTGCCACCACCCTTGGGCCGGGATGAGGTGCCACCTTGTGCGTAGAAGCCCTGCACACAGGCAAGATGCCCCCCAGGCCCGCGGGCGCGCCCAACCCTGGAGCCCCCTGGCTGGCTGCAGCCACAGGGAACGGGGGTTCTGAGTAGGCAGCCCCCATTCCCGAAGCATCCACGGGCAGTTCCCCGAAGGGCTGACACCGGCTGCGCCTCAGCAGCCAGACAACCTCCCTCCCTCTGGTCGGGCACTGCAAGCCACACAGCCACTTGTGTCCCCTGTGTCCCTGGAGGCCGCAGCGCGTTTTGGGTTTTGGCGCGGACGGGCCTCTCTCGGCTTCCGTAGTCCATTTGCCCCCGGAGCCTGCCAGACCCCTGGCCCCAGGGGCGGGCCCTGCTGAGTCCCCGAGCGCCTCCTGAGTTCCTGCCACCACTCTTGGGCTGGGATGAGGTGCCACCTTGTGCGTAGAAGCCCTGCACACAGGCAAGAAGCCCCCCAGGCCTGCGGGCGCGCCTGACCCTGGAGCCCCCTGGCTGGCTGCAGCCACAGGGAACGGGGGTTCTGAGTTGGCAGCCCCCATTCCCGAAGCATCCACGGGCACTTCCCCGAAGGGCTGACACCGGCTGCGCCTCAGCAGCCAGACAACCTCCCTCCCTCTGGTCGAGCACTGCAAGCCACACAGCCACTTGTGTCCCCTGTGTCCCTGGAGGCCGCAGCGCGTTTTGGGTTTTGGCGCGGACGGACCCCTCTCGGATTCCGTAGTCCATTTGCCCTGGAGCCTGCCAGACCCCAGGCCCCAGGGGCGGGCCCTGCTGAGTCCCCGAGCGCCTCCTGAGTTCCTGCCACCACCCTTGGGCCGGGATGAGGTGCCACCTTGTGCGTAGAAGCCCTGCACACAGGCAAGAAGCCCCCCCAGGCCCGCGGGCGCGCCCGACCCTGGAGCCCCCTGGCTGGCTGCAGCCACAGGGAACGGGGGTTCTGAGTTGGCAGCCCCCATTCCCGAAGCATCCACGGGCAGTTCCCCGAAGGGCTGACACCGGCTGCGCCTCAGCAGCCAGACAACCTCCCTCCCTCTGGTCGGGCACTGCAAGCCACACAGCCACTTGTGTCCCCTGTGTCCCTGGAGGCCGCAGCGCGTTTTGGGTTTTGGCGCGGACGGGCCCCTCTCGGCTTCCGTAGTCCATTTGCCCCCGGAGCCTGCCAGACCCCAGGCCCCAGGGGCGGGCCCTGCTGAGTCCCCGAGCGCCTCCTGGGTTCCTGCCACCACCCTTGGGCCGGGATGAGGTGCCACCTTGTGCGTAGAAGCCCTGCACACAGGCAAGAAGCCCCCCAGGCCCGCGGGCGCGCCCTAACCTGGAGCCCCCTGGCTGGCTGCAGCCACAGGGAACGGGGGTTCTGAGTTGGCAGCCCCCATTCCCGAAGCATCCACGGGCAGTTCCCCGAAGGGCTGACACCGGCTGCGCCTCAGCAGCCAGACAACCTCCCTCCCTCTGGTCGGGCACTGCAAGCCACACAGCCACTTGTGTCCCCTGTGTCCCTGGAGGCCGCAGCGCGTTTTGGGTTTTGGCGCGGACGGGCCGCTCTCGGTTTCCGTAGTCCATTTGCCCCCGGAGCCTGCCAGACCCCTGGCCCCAGGGGCGGGCTCTGCTGAGTCCCCAAGCGCCTCCTGGGTTCCTACCACCACCCTTGGGACGGGATGAAGTGCCACCTTGTGCGTAGAAGCCCTGCACACAGGCAAGAAGCCCCCCAGGCCCGCGGGCGCGCCCTACCCTGGAGCCCCCTGGCTGGCTGCAGCCACAGGGAACGGGGGTTCTGAGTTGGCAGCCCCCATTCCTGAAGCATCCACGGGCAGTTTCCCGAAGGGCTGACACCGGCTGCGCCTCAGCAGCCGGACAACCTCCCTCCCTCTGGTCGGGCACTGCAAGCCACACAGCCACTTGTGTCCCCTTTGTCCCTGGAGGCCGCAGCGCATTTTGGGTTTTGGCGCGGACGGGCCCCTCTCGGCTTCCGTAGTCCATTTGCCCCGGAGCCTGCCAGACCCCTGGCCCCAGAGGTGGGCCCTGTTGAGTCCTCGAGCGCCTCCTGAGTTCCTGCCACCACCCTTGGGCCGGGATGAGGTGCCACCTTGTGCGTAGAAGCCCTGCACACAGGCAAGAAGCCCCCCAGGCCCGCGGGCGCGCCCTAACCTGGAGCCCCCTGGCTGGCTGCAGCCACAGGGAACGGGGGTTCTGAGTTGGCAGCCCCCATTCCCGAAGCATCCACGGGCAGCTCCCCGAAGGGCTGACACCGGCTGTGCCTCTGCAGCCAGACAACCTCCCTCCCTCTGGTCGGGCACTGCAAGCCACACAGCCACTTGTGTCCCCTGTGTCCCTGGAGGCCGCAGCGCGTTTTGGGTTTTGGCGCGGACGGGCCCCTCTCGGCTTCCATAGTCCATTTGCCCCCTGAGCCTGCCAGACCCCTGGCCCCAGGGGCGGGCCCTGCTGAGTCCCCGAGCACCTCCTGGGTTCCTGCCACCACCCTTGGGCCGGGATGAGGTGCCACCTTGTGCGTAGAAGCCCTGCACACAGGCAAGAAGCCCCTAGGCCCGCGGGCGCGCCCGACCCTGGAGCCCCCTGGCTGGCTGCAGCCACAGGGAACGGGGGTTCTGAGTTGGCAGCCCCCATTCCCGAAGCATCCACGGGCAGTTCCCCGAAGGGCTGACACCGGCTGCGCCTCAGCAGCCAAACAACCTCCCTCCCTCTGGTCGGGCACTGCAAGCCACACAGCCACTTGTGTCCCCTTTGTCCCTGGAGGCCGCAGCGCGTTTGGGTTTTGGCGCGGACGGGCCCCTCTCGGCTTCCGTAGTCCATTTGCCCCGGAGCCTGCCAGACCCCTGGCCCCAGAGGTGGGCCCTGCTGAGTCCCCGAGCGCCTCCTGAGTTCCTGCCACCACCCTTGGGCCGGGATGAGGTGCCACCTTGTGCGTAGAAGCCCTGCACGCAGGCAAGAAGCCCCCCAGGCCCACGGGCGCGCCCGACCCTGGAGCCCCCTGGCTGGCTGCAGCCACAGGGAACGGGGGTTCTGAGTTGGCAGCCCCCATTCCCGAAGCATCCACGGGCAGTTCCCCGAAGGGCTGACACCGGCTGCGCCTCAGCAGCCAGACAACCTCCCTCCCTCTGGTCGGGCACTGCAAGCCACACAGCCACTTGTGTCCCCTGTGTCCCTGGAGGCCGCAGCGCGTTTTGGGTTTTGGCGCGGACGGGCCCCTCTCGGCTTCCGTAGTCCAATTGCCCCCGGAGCCTGCCAGACCCCTGGCCCCAGGGGCGGGCCCTGCTGAGTCCCCGAGCACCTCCTGGGTTCCTGCCACCACCCTTGGGCCGGGATGAGGTGCCACCTTGTGCGTAGAAGCCCTGCACACAGGCAAGAAGCCCCCCAGGCCCACGGGCGCGCCCGACCCTGGAGCCCCCTGGCTGGCTGCAGCCACAGGGAACGGGGTTTCTGAGTTGGCAGCCCCCATTCCCGAAGCATCCACGGGCAGTTCCCCGAAGGGCTGACACCGGCTGCGCCTCAGCAGCCGGACAACCTCCCTCCCTCTGGTCGGTCACTGCAAGCCACACAGCCACTTGTGTCCCCTGTGTCCCTGGAGGCCGCAGCGCGTTTTGGGTTTTGGCGCGGACGGGCCGCTCTCGGTTTCCGTAGTCCATTTGCCCCCGGAGCCTGCCAGACCCCTGGCCCCAGGGGCGGGCCCTGCTGAGTCCCCAAGCGCCTCCTGGGTTCCTACCACCACCCTTGGGACGGGATGAAGTGCCACCTTGTGCGTACAAGCCCTGCACACAGGCAAGAAGCCCCCCAGGCCCGCGGGCGCGCCCGACCCTGGAGCCCCCTGGCTGGCTGCAGCCACAGGGAACGGGGGTTCTGAGTTGGCAGCCCCCATTCCCGAAGCATCCACGGGCACTTCCCCGAAGGGCTGACACCGGCTGCGCCTCAGCAGCCAGACAACCTCCCTCCCTCTGGTCGAGCACTGCAAGCCACACAGCCACTTGTGTCCCCTGTGTCCCTGGAGGCCGCAGCGCGTTTTGGGTTTTGGCGCGGACGGACCCCTCTCGGATTCCGTAGTCCATTTGCCCTGGAGCCTGCCAGACCCCAGGCCCCAGGGGCGGGCCCTGCTGAGTCCCCGAGCGCCTCCTGAGTTCCTGCCACCACCCTTGGGCCGGGATGAGGTGCCACCTTGTGCGTAGAAGCCCTGCACACAGGCAAGAAGCCCCCCCAGGCCCGCGGGCGCGCCCGACCCTGGAGCCCCCTGGCTGGCTGCAGCCACAGGGAACGGGGGTTCTGAGTTGGCAGCCCCCATTCCCGAAGCATCCACGGGCAGTTCCCCGAAGGGCTGACACCGGCTGCGCCTCAGCAGCCAGACAACCTCCCTCCCTCTGGTCGGGCACTGCAAGCCACACAGCCACTTGTGTCCCCTGTGTCCCTGGAGGCCGCAGCGCGTTTTGGGTTTTGGCGCGGACGGGCCCCTCTCGGCTTCCGTAGTCCATTTGCCCCCGGAGCCTGCCAGACCCCAGGCCCCAGGGGCGGGCCCTGCTGAGTCCCCGAGCGCCTCCTGGGTTCCTGCCACCACCCTTGGGCCGGGATGAGGTGCCACCTTGTGCGTAGAAGCCCTGAACACAGGCAAGAAGCCCCCCAGGCCCGCGGGCGCGCCCTAACCTGGAGCCCCCTGGCTGGCTGCAGCCACAGGGAACGGGGGTTCTGAGTTGGCAGCCCCCATTCCCGAAGCATCCACGGGCAGTTCCCCGAAGGGCTGACACCGGCTGCGCCTCAGCAGCCAGACAACCTCCCTCCCTCTGGTCGGGCACTGCAAGCCACACAGCCACTTGTGTCCCCTGTGTCCCTGGAGGCCGAGCGCGTTTTGGGTTTTGGCGCGGACGGGCCGCTCTCGGTTTCCGTAGTCCATTTGCCCCCGGAGCCTGCCAGACCCCTGGCCCCAGGGGCGGGCTCTGCTGAGTCCCCAAGCGCCTCCTGGGTTCCTACCACCACCCTTGGGACGGGATGAAGTGCCACCTTGTGCGTAGAAGCCCTGCACACAGGCAAGAAGCCCCCCAGGCCCGCGGGCGCGCCCGACCCTGGAGCCCCCTGGCTGGCTGCAGCCACAGGGAACGGGGGTTCTGAGTTGGCAGCCCCCATTCCTGAAGCATCCACGGGCAGTTTCCCGAAGGGCTGACACCGGCTGCGCCTCAGCAGCCGGACAACCTCCCTCCCTCTGGTCGGGCACTGCAAGCCACACAGCCACTTGTGTCCCCTTTGTCCCTGGAGGCCGCAGCGCATTTTGGGTTTTGGCGCGGACGGGCCCCTCTCGGCTTCCGTAGTCCATTTGCCCCGGAGCCTGCCAGACCCTTGGCCCCAGAGGTGGGCCCTGTTGAGTCCTCGAGCGCCTCCTGAGTTCCTGCCACCACCCTTGGGCCGGGATGAGGTGCCACCTTGTGCGTAGAAGCCCTGCACACAGGCAAGAAGCCCCCCAGGCCCGCGGGCGCGCCCTAACCTGGAGCCCCCTGGCTGGCTGCAGCCACAGGGAACGGGGGTTCTGAGTTGGCAGCCCCCATTCCCGAAGCATCCACGGGCAGCTCCCCGAAGGGCTGACACCGGCTGTGCCTCTGCAGCCAGACAACCTCCCTCCCTCTGGTCGGGCACTGCAAGCCACACAGCCACTTGTGTCCCCTGTGTCCCTGGAGGCCGCAGCGCGTTTTGGGTTTTGGCGCGGACGGGCCCCTCTCGGCTTCCATAGTCCATTTGCCCCCTGAGCCTGCCAGACCCCTGGCCCCAGGGGCGGGCCCTGCTGAGTCCCCGAGCGCCTCCTGGGTTCCTGCCACCACCCTTGGGCCGGGATGAGGTGCCACCTTGTGCGTAGAAGCCCTGCACACAGGCAAGAAGCCCCTAGGCCCGCGGGCGCGCCCGACCCTGGAGCCCCCTGGCTGGCTGCAGCCACAGGGAACGGGGGTTCTGAGTTGGCAGCCCCCATTCCCGAAGCATCCACGGGCAGTTCCCCGAAGGGCTGACACCGGCTGCGCCTCAGCAGCCAAACAACCTCCCTCCCTCTGGTCGGGCACTGCAAGCCACACAGCCACTTGTGTCCCCTTTGTCCCTGGAGGCCGCAGCGCGTTTGGGTTTTGGCGCGGACGGGCCCCTCTCGGCTTCCGTAGTCCATTTGCCCCGGAGCCTGCCAGACCCCTGGCCCCAGAGGTGGGCCCTGCTGAGTCCCCGAGCGCCTCCTGAGTTCCTGCCACCACCCTTGGGCCGGGATGAGGTGCCACCTTGTGCGTAGAAGCCCTGCACACAGGCAAGAAGCCCCCCAGGCCCACGGGCGCGCCCGACCCTGGAGCCCCCTGGCTGGCTGCAGCCACAGGGAACGGGGGTTCTGAGTTGGCAGCCCCCATTCCCGAAGCATCCACGGGCAGTTCCCCGAAGGGCTGACACCGGCTGCGCCTCAGCAGCCAGACAACCTCCCTCCCTCTGGTCGGGCACTGCAAGCCACACAGCCACTTGTGTCCCCTGTGTCCCTGGAGGCCGCAGCGCGTTTTGGGTTTTGGCGCGGACGGGCCCCTCTCGGCTTCCGTAGTCCAATTGCCCCCGGAGCCTGCCAGACCCCTGGCCCCAGGGGCGGGCCCTGCTGAGTCCCCGAGCACCTCCTGGGTTCCTGCCACCACCCTTGGGCCGGGATGAGGTGCCACCTTGTGCGTAGAAGCCCTGCACACAGGCAAGAAGCCCCCCAGGCCCACGGGCGCGCCCGACCCTGGAGCCCCCTGGCTGGCTGCAGCCACAGGGAACGGGGGTTCTGAGTTGGCAGCCCCCATTCCCGAAGCATCCACGGGCAGTTCCCCGAAGGGCTGACACCGGCTGCGCCTCAGCAGCCGGACAACCTCCCTCCCTCTGGTCGGTCACTGCAAGCCACACAGCCACTTGTGTCCCCTGTGTCCCTGGAGGCCGCAGCGCGTTTTGGGTTTTGGCGCGGACGGGCCGCTCTCGGTTTCCGTAGTCCATTTGCCCCCGGAGCCTGCCAGACCCCTGGCCCCAGGGGCGGGCCCTGCTGAGTCCCCAAGCGCCTCCTGGGTTCCTACCACCACCCTTGGGACGGGATGAAGTGCCACCTTGTGCGTACAAGCCCTGCACACAGGCAAGAAGCCCCCCAGGCCCGCGGGCGCGCCCGACCCTGGAGCCCCCTGGCTGGCTGCAGCCACAGGGAACGGGGGTTCTGAGTTGGCAGCCCCCATTCCTGAAGCATCCACGGGCAGTTCCCCGAAGGGCTGACACCGGCTGCGCCTCAGCAGCCGGACAACCTCCCTCCCTCTGGTCGGGCACTGCAAGCCACACAGCCACTTGTGTCCCCTGTGTCCCTGGAGGCCGCAGCGCGTTTTGGGTTTTGGCGCGGACGGGCCCCTCTCGGCTTCCGTAGTCCATTGGCCCTGGAGCCTGCCAGAACCCTGGCCCTAGGGGCGGGCCCTGCTGAGTCCGCGAGCGCCTCCTGGGTTCCTGCCACCACCCTTGGGCCGGGATGAGGTGCCACCTTGTGCGTAGAAGCCCTGCACACAGGCAAGAAGCCCCCCAGGCCCGCGGGCGCGCCCTAACCTGGTGCCCCCTGGCTGGCTGCAGCCACAGGGAACGGGGGTTCTGAGTTGGCAGCCCCCATTCCCGAAGCATCCACGGGCAGTTCCCCGAAGGGCTGACACCGGCTGCGCCTCAGCAGCCAGACAACCTCCCTCCCTCTGGTCGGGCACTGCAAGCCACACAGCCACTTGTGTCCCCTTTGTCCCTGGAGGCCGCAGCGCGTTTTGGGTTTTGGCGCGGACGGGCCCCTCTCGGCTTCCGTAGTCCATTTGCCCCGGAGCCTGCCAGACCCCTGGCCCCAGAGGTGGGCCCTGCTGAGTCCCCGAGCGCCTCCTGAGTTTCTGCCACCACCCTTGGGCCGGGATGAGGTGCCACCTTGTGCGTAGAAGCCCTGCACACAGGCAAGAAGCCCCCCAGGCCCGCGGGCGCGCCCTAACCTGGAGCCCCCTGGCTGGCTGCAGCCACAGGGAACGGGGGTTCTGAGTTGGCAGCCCCCATTCCCGAAGCATCCACGGGCAGTTCCCCGAAGGGCTGACACCGGCTGCGCCTCAGCAGCCGGACAACCTCCCTCCCTCTGGTCGGGCACTGCAAGCCACACAGCCACTTGTGTCCCCTGTGTCCCTGGAGGCCGCAGCGCGTTTTGGGTTTTGTCGCGGACGGGCCCCTCTCGGCTTCCGTAGTCCATTTGCCCCGGAGCCTGCCAGACCCCTGGCCCCAGAGGCGGGCCCTGCTGAGTCCCCGAGCGCCTCCTGAGTTCCTGCCACCACCCTTGGGCCGGGATGAGGTGCCACCTTGTGCGTAGAAGCCCTGCACACAGGCAAGAAGCCCCCCAGGCCCGCGGGCGCGCCCGACCCTGGAGCCCCCTGGCTGGCTGCAGCCACAGGGAACGGGGGTTCTGAGTTGGCAGCCCCCATTCCCGAAGCATCCACGGGCAGTTCCCCGAGGGCTGACACCGGCTGTGCCTCAGCAGCCGGACAACCTCCCTCCCTCTGGTCGGGCACTGCAAGCCACACAGCCACTTGTGTCCCCTGTGTCCCTGGAGGCCGCAGCGCGTTTTGGGTTTTGGCGCGGACGGGCCCCTCTCGGCTTCCGTAGTCCATTTGCCCCCGGAGCCTGCCAGAACCCTGGCCACAGGGGCGGGCCCTGCTGAGTCCGCGAGCGCCTACTGGGTTCCTGCCACCACCCTTGGGCCGGGATGAGGTGCCACCTTGTGCGTAGAAGCCCTGCACACAGGCAAGAAGCCCCCAAGGCCCGCGGGCACGCCCGACCCTGGAGCCCCCTGGCTGGCTGCAGCCACAGGGAACGGGGGTTCTGAGTTGGCAGCCCCCATTCCCGAAGCATCCACGGGCAGTTCCCCGAAGGGCTGACACCGGCTGTGCCTCAGCAGCCAGACAACCTCCCTCCCTCTGGTCGAGCACTGCAAGCCACACAGCCACTTGTGTCCCCTGTGTCCCTGGAGGCCGCAGCGCGTTTTGGGTTTTGGCGCGGATGGGCCCCTCTCGGCTTCCGTAGTCCATTTGCCCCCGGAGCCTGCCAGACCCCTGGCCCCATGGGCGGGCCCTGCTGAGTCCCCGAGCGCCTCCTGGGTTCCTGCCACCACCCTTGGGCCGGGATGAGGTGCCACCTTGTGCGTAGAAGCCCTGCACACAGGCAAGAAGCCCCCAAGGCCCGCGGGCACGCCCGACCCTGGAGCCCCCTGGCTGGCTGCAGCCACAGGGAATGGGGGTTCTGAGTTGGCAGCCCCCATTCCCGAAGCATCCACGGGCAGTTCCCCGAAGGGCTGACACCGGCTGCGCCTCAGCAGCCAGTCAACCTCCCTCCCTCTGGTCGAGCACTGCAAGCCACACAGCCACTTGTGTCCCCTGTGTCCCTGGAGGCCGCAGCGCGTTTTGGGTTTTGGCGCGGACGGGCCCCTCTCGGCTTCTGTAGTCCATTTGCCCCCGGAGCCTGCCAGACCGCTGGCCCCAGGGGCGGGCCCTGCTGAGTCCCCGAGCGCCTCCTGAGTTCCTGCCACCACCCTTGGGCCGGGATGAGGTGCCACCTTGTGCGTAGAAGCCCTGCACACAGGCAAGAAGCCCCCCAGGCCCGCGGGCGCGCCCGACCCTGGAGCCCCCTGGCTGGCTGCAGCCACAGGGAACGGGGGTTCTGAGTTGGCAGCCCCCATTCCCGAAGCATCCACGGGCAGTTCCCCGAAGGGCTGACACCGGCTGCGCCTCAGCAGCCAGACAACCTCCCTCCCTCTGGTCGGGCACTGCAAGCCACACAGCCACTTGTGTCCCCTTTGTCCCTGGAGGCCGCAGCGCGTTTTGGGTTTTGGCGCGGACGGGCCCCTCTCGGCTTCCGTAGTCCATTTGCCCCGGAGCCTGCCAGACCCCTGGCCCCAGAGGTGGGCCCTGCTGAGTCCCCGAGCGCCTCCTGAGTTTCTGCCACCACCCTTGGGCCGGGATGAGGTGCCACCTTGTGCGTAGAAGCCCTGCACACAGGCAAGAAGCCCCCCAGGCCCGCGGGCGCGCCATAACCTGGAGCCCCCTGGCTGGCTGCAGCCACAGGGAACGGGGGTTCTGAGTTGGCAGCCCCCATTCCCGAAGCATCCACGGGCAGTTCCCCGAAGGGCTGACACCGGCTGCGCCTCAGCAGCCAGACAACCTCCCTCCCTCTGGTCGGGCACTGCAAGCCACCCAGCCACTTGTGTCCCCTGTGTCCCTGGAGGCCGCAGCGCGTTTTGGGTTTTGGCGCGGACGGGCCCCTCTCGGCTTCCGTAGTCCATTTGCCCCCGGAGCCTGCCAGACCCCTGGTCCCAGGGGCGGGCCCTACTGAGTCCCCGAGCAACTCCTGCGTTCCTGCCACCACCCTTGGGCCGGGATGAGGTGCCACCTTGTGCGTAGAAGCCCTGCATACAGGCAAGAAGCCCCCCAGGCCCGCAAGCGCGCCCGACCCTGGAGCTCCCTGGCTGGCTGCAGCCACAGGGAACGGGGGTTCTGAGTTGGCAGCCCCCATCCCGAAGCATCCACGGGCAGTTCCCCGAAGGGCTGACACCGGCTGTGCCTCAGCAGCCAGAACACCTCCCTCCCTCTGGTCGGGCACTGCAAGCCACACAGCCACTCGTGTCCCCTGTGTCCCTGGAGGCCGCAGCGTGTTTTGGGTTTTGGCGCGGATGGGCCCCTCTCGGCTTCCGTAGTCCATTTGCCCCCGGAGCCTGCCAGACCCCTGGCCCCAGGGGCGGGCCCTGCTGAGTCCCCGAGCGCCTCCTGGGTTCCTGCCACCACCCTTTGGCCGGGATGAGGTGCCACCTTGTGCGTAGAAGCCCTGCACACAGGCAAGAAGCCCCCCAGGCCCGCGGGCGCGCCCGACCCTGGAGCCCCCTGGCTGGCTGCAGCCACAGGGAACGGGGGTTCTGAGTTGGCAGCCCCCATTCCCGAAGCATACATGGGCAGTTCCCCGAAGGGCTGACACCGGCTGCGCCTCAGCAGCCAGACAACCTCCCTCCCTCTGGTCGGGCACTGCAAGCCACACAGCCACTTGTGTCCCCTGTGCCCTGGAGGCCGCAGCGCGTTTTGGGTTTTGGCGCGGACGGGCCCCTCTCGGGCTTCCGTAGTCCATTTGTCCCCGGAGCCTGCCAGACCCCTGGCCCCAGGGGCGGGCCCTGCTGAGTCCCCGAGCGCCTCCTGGGTTCCTGCCACCACCCTTGGGCCGGGATGAGGTGCCACCTTGTGCGTAGAAGCCCTGCACACAGGCAAGATGCCCCCCAGGCCCGCGGGCGCGCCCAACCCTGGAGCCCCCTGGCTGGCTGCAGCCACAGGGAACGGGGGTTCTGAGTAGGCAGCCCCCATTCCCGAAGCATCCACGGGCAGTTCCCCGAAGGGCTGACACCGGCTGCGCCTCAGCAGCCAGACAACCTCCCTCCCTCTGGTCGGGCACTGCAAGCCACACAGCCACTTGTGTCCCCTGTGTCCCTGGAGGCCGCAGCGCGTTTTGGGTTTTGGCGCGGACGGGCCTCTCTCGGCTTCCGTAGTCCATTTGCCCCCGGAGCCTGCCAGACCCCTGGCCCCAGGGGCGGGCCCTGCTGAGTCCCCGAGCGCCTCCTGAGTTCCTGCCACCACTCTTGGGCTGGGATGAGGTGCCACCTTGTGCGTAGAAGCCCTGCACACAGGCAAGAAGCCCCCCAGGCCTGCGGGCGCGCCTGACCCTGGAGCCCCCTGGCTGGCTGCAGCCACAGGGAACGGGGGTTCTGAGTTGGCAGCCCCCATTCCCGAAGCATCCACGGGCACTTCCCCGAAGGGCTGACACCGGCTGCGCCTCAGCAGCCAGACAACCTCCCTCCCTCTGGTCGAGCACTGCAAGCCACACAGCCACTTGTGTCCCCTGTGTCCCTGGAGGCCGCAGCGCGTTTTGGGTTTTGGCGCGGACGGACCCCTCTCGGATTCCGTAGTCCATTTGCCCTGGAGCCTGCCAGACCCCAGGCCCCAGGGGCGGGCCCTGCTGAGTCCCCGAGCGCCTCCTGAGTTCCTGCCACCACCCTTGGCCGGGATGAGGTGCCACCTTGTGCGTAGAAGCCCTGCACACAGGCAAGAAGCCCCCCCAGGCCCGCGGGCGCGCCCGACCCTGGAGCCCCCTGGCTGGCTGCAGCCACAGGGAACGGGGGTTCTGAGTTGGCAGCCCCCATTCCCGAAGCATCCACGGGCAGTTCCCCGAAGGGCTGACACCGGCTGCGCCTCAGCAGCCAGACAACCTCCCTCCCTCTGGTCGGGCACTGCAAGCCACACAGCCACTTGTGTCCCCTGTGTCCCTGGAGGCCGCAGCGCGTTTTGGGTTTTGGCGCGGACGGGCCCCTCTCGGCTTCCGTAGTCCATTTGCCCCCGGAGCCTGCCAGACCCCAGGCCCAGGGGCGGGCCCTGCTGAGTCCCCGAGCGCCTCCTGGGTTCCTGCCACCACCCTTGGGCCGGGATGAGGTGCCACCTTGTGCGTAGAAGCCCTGCACACAGGCAAGAAGCCCCCCAGGCCCGCGGGCGCACCCCCACCCTGGAGTCCCCTGGCTGGCTGCAGCCACAGGGAACGGGGTTTCTGAGTTGGCAGCCCCCATTCCCGAAGCATCCACGGGCAGTTCCCCGAAGGGCTGACACCGGCTGCGCCTCAGCAGCCAGACAACCTCCCTCCCTCTGGTCGGGCACTGCAAGCCACACAGCCACTTGTGTCCCCTGTGCCCTGGAGGCCGCAGCGCGTTTTGGGTTTGGCGCGGACGGGCCCCTCTCGGGCTTCCGTAGTCCATTTGTCCCCGGAGCCTGCAGACCCCTGGCCCGAGGGCGGCCCTGCTGAGTCCCCCGAGCGCCTCCTGGGTTCCTGCCACCACCCTTTGGCCGGGATGAGGTGCCACCTTGTGCATAGAAGCCCTGCACACAGGCAAGAAGCCCCCAGGCCCGCGGGCGCGCCCGACCCTGGAGCCCCCTGGCTGGCTGCAGCCACAGGGAACGGGGGTTCTGAGTTGGCAGCCCCCATTCCCGAAGCATCCACGGGCACTTCCCCGAAGGGCTGACACCGGCTGCGCCTCAGCAGCCAGACAACCTCCCTCCTCTGGTCGGGCACTGCAAGCCACACAGCCACTTGTGTCCCCTGTGTCCCTGGAGGCCGCAGCGCGTTTTGGGTTTCAGCGCGGACGGGCCCCTCTCGGCTTCCGTAGTCCATTTGCCCCCGGAGCCTGCCAGACCCCTGGCCCCAGGGCTTGCCCTGCTGAGTCCCCGAGCGCCTCCTGGGTTCCTGCCACCACCCTTGGGCCGGGATGAGGTGCCACCTTGTGCGTAGAAGCCCTGCACACAGGCAAGAAGCCCCCCAGGCCCGCGGGCGCGCCCGACCCTGGAGCCCCCTGGCTGGCTGCAGCCACAGGGAACGGGGGTTCTGAGTTGGCAGCCCCCATTCCCGAAGCATACATGGGCAGTTCCCCGAAGGGCTGACACCGGCTGCGCCTCAGCAGCCAGACAACCTCCCTCCCTCTGGTCGGGCACTGCAAGCCACACAGCCACTTGTGTCCCCTGTGCCCT
>NW_026909456.1:0-51277 GCF_033115175.1 Lepus europaeus
AAACAACCACATTAAGGAGCAGGTAGAAGTTATGAACAAATACTCGATGGAAGACTATATACACATGACAAGAAAAGCATAGGAAAATATGGTCAATAGCATATGACATTAAAGACCTGAACATTAACAAGATACCAGTACATACCTATTAGAAATTCTTAAATCCAAAGAACTGAATAGCAAATGCTGGCAAGAACATGGAATAACAGGAACTGTCATTTATTCCTGGTAAGGGTGCAAATTGGTACAGCTGCTTTAGAAAGACCATCTGGTAGTTCTTATAAACCTAACATCTTACTATAGATCATGCTCCTAGGTATGTCCCCTTTTGATTTAAAATTTTATACTAGTGCAAAAACCTATATAAGAATGTTTATAGTAATTATTTTCATAATCTTCAAAAATTGGAAGCCACCAAGTTGTCCCTCAATGTGGACAAGTGGATAAGCAGGTTGTGGTACATCCATACACTGGAGAATTACCCATCAATAAAAAGAAATGTACTATGCAGAGCAAAGTCATGTGGTGCAGCTAGTTAAGCTCCTGCTTGTGATGTCTGAATCCCGTATCCGAGCCCCCGGTCAAGTCCTGGCTGTTCCACTTCCCTTTCAGCTTTCTGCGAGTTTGCCTGGCAAGATGGCCAAAGTACTTTTGCCCTATCCATGAACATGGGAGATCTGGATGGTGCTCCTGACTCCTGGCTTCAACCTGGCCAAATGCTAGCTGTACTGTATGAGACACACTGATGCTATAGTAACAGCTCATTTTTATGGTATTTTTTAGGGAGTAGATAGCCTAGTTATTAAGTGTTGTGGCATAACGGGTTATGTTGCCACTTGCAATGGTGGCATCTCATATCAGAGGAAAGTTTTGAGGCCTGGCTGCTCTGCTTCCAATTCAGCTCCCTGCCACTGTGCCTTAAAAGCAGCAGAAGCTGAAGTGTTTGGACCCCTGCCACCCATATGGGAGACCTGGATGGAGTTCCAGGTTCCTGGCTTTGGCCTGGCATAATCCCTACAGTTGTGCCTATTTGGGACTGAACTAGCAGATGGAAGATTTTCTTCAATGCCCCAACTTTCCCCCCAGCTCTGCCCCCTGTACTCTGCCTTTCAAACAAATAAAACAAAATATAGCTTTTCTTTAAAAAAAAAAAAACACCACATGGGTCCAGCACTGTGGCTTAGAATGTAAAGTTGCCACCTACAGTGCCAGCATCCCATATAGGGACTGGTTCCACTTCCGTCTACTCTACGTCCAATACAGCTCTCTACTATGGCCTGGGGAAGCAGAAGGTGGCACAAGTCCTTGGGCCCCTGCACCAACGTGGGAGACCCAGCAGAAGCTCCTGGCTCCTGGCTTTACATGGGTGCAGTTCCAGCTATTGCAGCCATATGGGAAGTGAACCAGTGGATGGAGGACCTTTCTCTGTCTCTACCTCTTTCTTTAACTCTGTCTTTCAAATAAATAAATCTTAAAAAAAAAGAAATTGGGTTTTGATTAATGATGTAGAAGTCCTGCGCTGTGTTCCTGTGTCCTGGCCCCAAGATCCTGGCTTCCAGCTGCAGCACTTCCATGGCTGTTGCTGGAATTTGAGGAGTGAATTACCAGATG
The DNA here is from genome assembly GCF_033115175.1 of Lepus europaeus. Lineage (NCBI taxonomy): Eukaryota > Metazoa > Chordata > Mammalia > Lagomorpha > Leporidae > Lepus > Lepus europaeus. The sequence continues at coordinate 1,612 of NW_026909456.1, forward strand.
GCACATCTCCATCTGTCTGTCTGTCTACCTCTGTGTTTGTCTGTTTCTCCTCCTCTGCCCTCAAATAAATGTGGAATTTTTAAGTGAGGAAAATGTACCTTTGTTTTTTTACTTATTTTTTTTGACAGGCAGAGTGGACAGTGAGAGAGAGAGAGACAGAGAGAAAGGTCTTCCTTTACCATTGGTTTACCCCTCAATGGCCACTGTGGCCAGTGCGCTGTGGCCGGCGCACCACACTGATCTGAAGCCAGGAGCCAGGGTGCTTCCCCTGGTCTCCCATGCGAGTGCAGGGCCCAAGCACTTGGGCCATCCTTCATTGTACTCCTGGGCCACAGCAGAGAGCTGAACTGGAAGACAGGCAACCAGGACAGAATCCGGAGCTCCGACCAGGACTAGAACCCGGTGTGCTGGCACCACAGGCGGAGGATTAGCCTGTTGAGCCACGGCGCCGGCCGAGGATTAGCCTATTGAGCCACAGTGCGAGCCAGGAAAATGTATCTTAAGGTATAAAAACAGACCATGTATGCACTTAATGTGTGCCATGTACTTCAATATTAATAGATGACATGAAATAACCTAGAATTCATAGGAGAAAGTATTTATTACAAATGCGCACAATTATTGTTTTCTTGACATCATTGTTTTTGACAGTTACAGAATCTGAAAACACCATTTACCATGTGTCAGAAAAGAAAATGTCACCTTTAGTCAAGCTAAGTCAATCATGAACTGGAATTATTCACTAAAATAAAATTAAAGCTACTTCCTGTACTTGTGTCTTAAAAAGAGAGATTATTTATTTAAAGCCAGAGCTCCAGAAAGAGAAAGTGAGACTGAGAGAAATCTTCCATACACTGGTTCACTCCTCTGAAAGCCACAACAGCCAGTGCTGGGCCAGGCCAAAGCCAGGGACCAGGAGCATTATATGGGTCTCACGGTTGGGTGGCAGGGGTGCAAAGACTTGTGCTTTGCCTAGGCAATAATCAGGGAGCTGGGTCAGAAGTGGAGCAGCTATGACACGATGCAGCACCCATATGGGATGCCTGCAAGGGATGGCTTTACCTACCATGCCAGTACACTGGTGCCACCTTCTGTATTTCTTAAAGAGAAGTACTACCGGCTGATCTCAGAGATAACACACCTATAAACCATGTCTATTCTACTATAATTAGACTATATAAAATCACTAAGTCAAGTTTAATAATTTGATTCCTATACTGGAAAATTCAACATAAAAACTGAAGAAATAAACCTTGAAATGAAACCGTATTTCTAGACATTGTAAAACCAACATTGATGCTAAAAGCTACTAAAGTTATGCAGATTCTTTTTTAAAATCATTCAAGTTTTGTTCCACATTGTACTGGAAATACTAGCTAGAGAAATTAGGCAAGAGAAAAAATCAAGGGCACCTAAATTGAAGGGAGGCCACGTTGTCACTTTTGGCTAATGGATGATCTTACATATAGAAATCTCCCCAAAGACTCTACCAAAATGCTGAGAGAACTAACACAATCAGCAAAGTTTCAGGCTGCAAAGTCAACATACAATAACCAGTAGAAAGCCAATCCCATGTTCAACCGCTACACTAAGACAAAAGCAAAATAACTGGGAATACATGGGACCGAAGAGGTAAAAGATCTCTACAATTGAAACTACACCTCATCAATGAAAGAAATTAAAGAGTATTTTAGATATGGGGTTAGCACGTAATACTTGGAGTTTTATGGCTAGTTCAATATTTCAACACACATACACTCCGCATCAATTGATCCTACCAGACAATTAGCCTTCCCAGAGATCTTATTTCTTTTCAGCTTTGCCGTCCTGTAGTTCAGCCTCAAAGATTCCTTTCATGCAGAGCAGGCCTAGTGGTGAGGAATGTCCATGTCCCTCCAAACTTCATGTTCAATCTTCAAGGTCAATGCTACAGTATAGAGGTGGGGAATGCAGGACTAGGGCTCCACTCTCTTTCACAGGATGAGTGGGTTCATTTTTTCTAAAATAAAAAGAGTTAGATACTTATTTGAAAGTCAGAGATACAGCAAGAGAGGGGGAACAGGGCAGAGGGCAGAGGGCAGAGGGATATCTTCCAATTGCTGGTTCACTCCCCAAAGAGCCACAATTACCATGGCAGGGTCAGGTCTGTCCTGAACTCCATTCAGATCCTCCACATGGGTGGCAGAGGCCCAAATACTTGGGCCATCTACTGCTGCTTTCCCAGGCACAATAGCAGGAAGCTGGATTGGGAGTGGAGCACCCAGGCCTCCAATCAGTGCCCACATGTGATGCTGCTGTAGCAGGGTTTAACCTGCTGGAATCCAGTGTAGGCCCCAGAATACCTGACTGTCTAAAAGTGCTTGAAGGGGTGAGGTTGTGATTAAACAATCTGAGGACACCCCAGGAAGCCATGCTCTTTCCTTAAAATTTACGGGTGAGTGTTGAAATAAGATGTGGTACTTTTTTAAGGGCTACAATGCAATTTTTCTACACATGTACTTAGCTTCAATCAACCACAGCAAACCACCAGCCTTTCCATTTTACCATTTCTCTCTGAAGAGGGCACACAGCAGCAGCAGAGACAGAGTGCTTTTTAGACATCAAGTCTGCTGGAGCCCTGATTTTAGTCATCCAGCCTCCAGAACAAACACTGAGGAATACATTTCTGTTCTCTTTCAATGACTCAGTTCAAGGAATTTTCTAAGAGTAGCTCAGGGCCGGCGTTGCGGCTCAATAGGCTAATCCTCCACCTTGCGGCGCCGGCACACCGGGTTCTAGTCCCGGTCGGGGCGCCAGATTCTGTCCCGGTTGCCCCTCTTCCAGGCCAGCTCTCTGCTGTGGCCCAGGAGTGCAGTGGAGGATGGCCCAGTGGAGGATGGCCCAAGTGCTTGGACTCTGCACCCACATGGGAGACCAGGAGAGGCACCTGGCTCCTGGCTTCGGATCAGCGTGGTACACTGGCCACGGTGCTCATTGGAGGGTGAACCGACGGTAAAGGAAGACCTTTCTCTCTGTCTCTTTCACTGTCCACGCTGTCTAAATAAATAAATAAATAAATAAGAGTAGCTCAGAAATCCTGAGACATCTGGAAATGTCTCGATTTCTCCCTGCTATTCTAAGGACAATTTGGAGAAAGCAGCTCTCTCAGCTGACACTTAGATGGCCTTCCATACCTGGACTATGCCCAACCCAGCTACCTTCTGGTTCTCCAGGGTTTCTAACAAGAATTCCGGTGATGGTCTAAGGGGGAAAGGATGATGAGAGATCCCTTCCTCTCAGCTCTGTCCACGTGAATAATGTGCCTGGTGGTGCCACAGGCAACAGAACACTTTGTCAAGGTTATGAGGATGCCAGAGAAGTTGTAACATCATTCTGAGACCTACAATTCAGAGATTCAAAAAACTGGATGTGTATCTTGATTGCAGACAGAAGTCTTTAAAGACCTAACAGTTGTTATCACTCTTTAAACGAGAAAAGAAAAGGCCACTGGAGCATCCCACATGTTTTAATGTCTCAAAATATAAACGTCAATCTATTACCAACCTAAGCCAAAAGCTCATGGGGTCCTTGGTTTTGTTTAACTGGAAGGTTTTTAAGAAAACTCCTGAGGATTAGTTGTGGCTGTGACTGGTCCCTGCCCTCCTCTGACTTCCTAAGGACCAACTGTCATGAAATACAAATTCATGCAAGTCCCTGCTGGACTGCCATTGGTCCATTCTTGCTCTGACTTCATAGGAAGCACTATGAGCACATAATTCCACACGCCTATATAAACGGCTGCCCAGCCCAGGTTTTTGTCCGCTTTACCAGGGAGCTATTTCGGTGACCTGTGTGACTTGGACCCATCTTTGCGTGCGCTTGAGCTGGTTGTTGGTGGTGTGCTGTTTTGTTTGTTTGTTTGTTTCTTGTTCTATTTGGTTTTTTCTTTTCCCCATTTTGTTTTAGTTTGTTGTTTTCCTCCTATTTCTTGTTTGGCCCATTGTGTCTTTTTTTGCACTTTTTTTCTTTTTGGATTCCCCCATCTTTAGCTAGGAAGTGCTGCTAGATCTCTTAGTGTTAGCGTAGCTATTTAGTGTTTGTTGTTTTGGAGTTTTTCTGGTTTTTGTTTTCTGTTTTGGTTAGATAGGGCTTAGTCTTGCCACTGTGTTTGATTAGTGTAGTTAGTATAGCTAGTGTGGCACTGTAGTCAGATCGGCAGGTAGTCCCCTTGTTGTCCATTTATTTTCTTAGTTATTGTAGTTAGGGTAGCTCCTTAGTTAGCGTACATGGACAGGAATAGTAGCCAGAGCAGAGAAGAGAGTGTAGTTAGGGACACCCACCTGGAAGGCCATGAGGCTCTGGATGCCCTCGCCAGCCGTCAGCTTGATCTCCAGTTTCTGGCAGTCCTGGGCAGGGGCAGCTTCGCCAGGGTGCTGCTGGCCCGCCAGCCGTCCAGCCAGCGGCTGGTGGCCGTGAAGCTGTTCAAGGAAGATGAGAGGGACCCTTTCGGCACCAGGCGAGCGATGCAAGAGGCCAGCATCATGCAGCTCCTGAGCCACGAGAACATCATCGAGCTGCTGGAGGTGGGTTGCGTCGGCCACCACCACTGCCTGGTGATGGAGCTGGCGGACAGGGGCGACCTCCACCAGTACGTGATGAGCCGGGGCGGCCTGCCAGAGCCTGAGGCCATGGTTATATTCGATCAGATCCTGGCAGCTGTGGGCCACTGCCATGAGCAGGGCGTGGCCCACAGGGACCTCAAGCTGAAAAACCTACTGCTGGACTCAGACATGAATGTCAGGCTGGTGGACTTTGGGCTGAGCTGCCAGCTGCCCGAGGGCGAGCTGGTGTCCGGCTTCTGCGGGACACCAAAGTACAGCACCCCCGAGGTGTTCCAGCAGGTGCCGTATGACCCATTCGCAGCAGACATGTGGAGCCTGGGGGTCATCCTCTTTGCCATGCTGGCGGGGGCCATGCCCTTCACAGGGAAGGACCGGGAGGAGCTGCGGGACTGCATCCAGAGGGGGAGCTACGAGCTCCCGTGTGCGGCCAGCCCGGCCCTGGAGGAGCTCCTGAGCTCATTGCTCAACCTGGACCCAAGCGACAGGCCCACGGTGGAAGTCGCTCAGGAACATTTGTGGTTCGACCCCTTACGAGAAGGAGCCGAGGGCGAGGAGGTGACCGTGGTGCAGCCCCTGGGGGTTCCCGAGGACCCAGAGGCCCAAGAGTACCTGGCGGGCCTGGGTCTGCTTCCGGACGCTGGAGCCTCGGTGCCATCTGGTCCTGGAGGATCCAGCCGGAGATCCCTGCAGCCGGACTCCCGGAGCCTGGAGCAGGTACAACCCTTTTGGCAGAGCGTGGGTCTGGCCGTGGTCTCCCCACGCAGCTTGACGGTTTTGTGGGCATGAGGGAGGTCCAGAGTGCACCTGTCCTCCTCACCCGTCTTCCTCTCTCTCCTCAGGGACACAGGGAACCCCAGCCTGAGCTGGAGTCCGAGTCCGAGGCGGAGTCGGATTCAGAGTCGGTGCTGGAGCTGGAGCCCTCGCCGGAGCAGGAGTTGGATCCGGAGATGGAGTCAGAGTTGGAACCTGAGCCAGAGCCTGCTGCTGCTGCCCCCGTGCTGGCCATTTCCCTCCCTGGACAGCTGAGGGAGAGGAGCCCTGGTGCCCCCGAGCCCATCCCTATGGTCGTCCCTTCCACCCCCAGCCCCAGGTGCAGACTGCACCTGCTGGGGCCAGAGGTCCCAGCAGCTGAGCCTCAGGAGCCTGGGACCTCAGCATCGGCCTCTGTCCCGAGCAAGGGCCGGCAGGGGCTGGGCAGGAGGATTGGCAGGAGCATCCTCAGATTCCTCCTGTGTGCCTGCTGCCTGCCGGCCCCAGCCCGCAGCCCTGGCCCCCGCAGCCGAAAGGTGGTCCCCCGCTAGCCTACCTCAGAGCACATCAAGAACAGGGGTCGCAAGCTGAGCCTCCTGAAGCTTTTTCACTTGCTTGAGAGTTTTCTGTGCTTCTCATGAATAAAAATCTGAACTGTATGCATGGAATTGGTCCTGTGTGGTGTTTGGGTCCGTGTGTACACCTTGGCATGGACGGATGGAGGTAACAGGCAAGAGGATGTCACATGACAAATACAGTCCCCTCTCATTGCTCTGGCCCTACCACAAAGGCTGACCTCCAAGACCTAGCGAGCAGAATATTGGTTCCAGAGGCTGGTTGGGGGTGGGGGGTTGAAAGGGCAATGTGGGCTGGATACGGGAGTGTGGGAGAGATGGAGGTGAGAGGGTGGCGGGGTGATGGAGGTGAGGGGTGTGTAGAGGGAGGGAGTTGAAGAGAGGGAGGGAATAGAGAAAGGAGTGTTCCTAAACCTCTAACACAGCAGGGAGGTCCTAGTCACTTGGGATGTGCACTGAGGTAGAATTGCATATCCATACCCAATACCCACCTGCATTGCCAATGGAGAACAAGACCCCACCCCCGAGGCCAAGGACTCTGACATCACAGTGCACGGGATTGGCCAAGTGTGGACTCAGGCAGCTGCAGGTGGGAGCTGGGCCAGAATTTCAATTGTGGCCTGGGTTCAGCTCAGAACAGAGGAGGCTATGTAGCTGAGGTTTCCCTGCAAGTGTCAAGACATTGGGTCACCTCGCCAGAGAATGGACTTCCAAAGCTGCCTGTGAACACAGGAGGGAGCTGGAAGTCAGCTGGAGGCTGCCAGCAGAGGACAGGGCCTCTCGTTCACTACCTGGGGAAGCTGTAGATGGGATGGTACTTAGCTAATGATCATTCCTTTCAAATCTGAAGTTAAAATCAGTGCTCCCCCATACACATCACAGAGCTCACTTGCTGTTCTGCCTCCTATCAGGACAGACTCAGAGCTGCACTGTATTCCAGCTTATGTGGCTGGGCTGGCCATTCTTGGAGGCCTCAGGGAAGTTACAGAGAAAAGGGACTCCAAGAAATCTCAAGGTCACCCAAGGGGTGACAAATGGTTCATGGCGATCCTCATGGGATAAGGCTGTGAGCCGTGTGCAGGGCAGACATGCAGGCACTCCGTGTGAGCTCCCTGCATGCATGTGACATGGCTACCATTGTCAGAGGTGCAATGGGAACACGGTTCCTGCTGGCGTGTGTGCACCTGCCCATGTGAGACCACAACGACAAGGTCCCAAGAAGCAAGCCCTGTTGGGAGTCACAGAGGTGGCCTGGGCAATGCCCCCGGTGGGCTTGGTTCTCCTGACCTTGCAATTCTGCGTTCCCTAACTGGTCAGTGCCCATTATCCTGGCCCAAGACGTGTTTCCCTCCTGGAGAAGTCCTGAGAGGCTTTGCCACGTCCCAACTTCAGCTTCCCTGGGCCCTGGGCTCCAGAGTTGAGATCGATGGTAAAGCACAGCAGCTTGTAGGGGCTGGTGTCTGTAGGAAGGGGCCTTTGCCAAGGCCAGTTCCAGGGCCACAAGACTGTGGATTCCCAAGAGAGGCAGCGGGGAAGACTTTCCTCTTCAGTGTACTACAAGGCTCACCAGCCTACCTATCATGGTCCTGGTTCCTCCCCATCCTGGTGAGACTGTCCTTCAACCTGAGGGCAGGGCTGGGGAACCAAGAAGCAGGCAGGGACGGGGTGGCAGGCTTGGTGCCCCCATCTGCTCAACAGTGTGGGTTTTCTTTATTAGCAGAAACACAATTGTGAAATCCCACTGTTGCTGTCCTTCAAATCCATGCCTGGCTCTGTCCCCCTTCAAGGCAGGACTCAGCTTCTCCTCTCAATGGAGACCTGAACTCACCTGGCCCCCTGCCCACCTTCCCTCTGCACACATTGAACACCCATGTTTATCACAGGTACTGGGTCACCTCTGGTCCACTGCACGTGCTCTTTCCTCTCTGGGAAGCCAGCAGGCCGGGGACACCAAGCCTGAAGCTTGGATCTGCATCTGGGTCTCTCATGCTGGGTGTCAGGGAACCAAGGACTTGGCTGTTCACCTGCTTCCTCTCACAGTGCGTGTGAGTAGGAATGTGAAATTGAAAGCAGTGCCAGGACTGGAACCCAGGCACTGGGGTAGTCCATGTGTGCTTCTCAAGCAGGGTCTTGAGACCTGCCCTACTCACCTGCACCTCTCTGGCTTTTATTTAAACTGCAATCACCTACAGGTGCCAATTCGATGCCTGGCTGTTCCATTTCTGACACAGCTCCCTGCTAAGGCCTGGGAAGCAGTGGATAATGGGCCAAGTCCTTGCACCCCTGCAATCACATGGGAGACTGGGAAGAAACTCCTGGTACCTGGCTTCAGACAGGCTCAGCTCCAGCCATTGTGACCATCTGGGGAGTGGACCAGTGAACAAAAAATCTCTCTCTCTCTCTCTCTCTCTCTCTCTCTCTCTCTCCATCTGCCTCTATGTAACTCTGCCTTTCAAAAACAATGTATATGCACCTAATTACAGGGTACCTTGCTATTTAAAAGAAATGATAATGGATCCAAAAGGAGACATTTTCAGCAACGTACAGAACAATCAGACAGAAAATCAGCAATGAAACAACAACAGTTAAATGACATATAGACTAAAAACTACATAATGGATATCTACAAAATTTTTCTTCCCACAGATGTAGAATACACAGTCTCCTCACCAATGCACACAACATTCTCTAGGATAGACCACATGCTAGGCCATTAAAGCAAGTCTCAGCAAATTCAGAAAATTGAAACATACCATGCATCTTTTTGGACCACAATGGAATGAAACTAGAAATCAAGAACCCAAGAATCTGTAAAACGTATGTAAACACATGGAGACTCTACAACATGTTCCTAATGAACAGTGGGTCAATGAAGAAATCAAAAGAGAAATCAAACAATGTCTGGAAATGAATGAAGATGACAATACATCATATCAAAATTTATGAGATTCTGCAAAAGCAGTGTTAAGAGGAAAGTTTATAGTAATTGGTGCCTACATCAAGAAATTGGAAAAGCACCAAATAAAGGAGCTATCAATGCATCTCAAGGGCCTAGAGAAACAAAAACAAACTATTCAACAACTAGTTAAAAGAAAAGAAATAATTAAACTTGGAGAAGAAATGAACAAAATTGAAAGAAAGAAACAAACTAACAAACAAAAAACCAGCAAAATGGAAAGCTGGTTCTTTGAAAAAATAAACAAACTGACACACCCTCTCCCCAACTGACTAAAAAAAAAAAAAAAAAAAAAAAGAGAGAGAGACCCAAATCAATAAATGCTGAAAAGAGATAGAGATGAAAAGGAATGTAACAAATAACACCACAGAAATAAAAACAGTCATCAGAAATTACTACAATGAGCTGGTATGACAACAAACCGGGAAACCTAGAAGAAATGGATAGATCCCTGGACACATAAAGCCTACTTTAACTGAGCCATGAAGACAAGGAAAATCTAAACAGACCAGTAACATGACAGAAATTAAATCAGGAATAAAGACCCTCCCAGCAAAGCCAAGATCAGGACTGGATGGTTTTGCCGCTGAATTCTACCAGACATTTGAAGCAGAACTAACTCCAAATCTTCTAAAACTATTAGAAACAATTGGAAAGCAGTGAATCCTCCCAAACTCCTTCTAAAAGCCAGCATCACATTAAACACTAAACTTGAAGAAGATACAACAGAGGAAGTGAATTACAGACTGATTTCCCAGTTGTCCAGAGGTATTTGCGTACTTAAGGAGATCAATACTGCCAGAAAACTGATATCAAGATAGAAGGGATATACCCTGAGACAGTAGGTTATAAGGAAAAACTAAACGCCAAGTTTATTCCCTCTGGCCTTCTTCACGCAGAGATCACATGCGGCTAAGAGTGAGAGGCAATTTACAACAGCAGGACATGCACACCCGTAATGAGAGGAGGCTGGGGAGGGGGAGCTTTTTATCCACACTCACATAGACAGCTACGTGGGACTCAAAATCAGTAGCTGAATTTTCTCATCAAGTAGATTAGGCAAGACCTTGAATAATTACACAAAAATGTTAAGCCTGTCGCTATTCAAGGACCTATAAATAAAGGTAACGCCCTATTTCCACCTATTTAATATGTACAGAAGATAATGCAGGAAAGTTAACAACAATAAAGGTTTATATTTCATACAATTAACAGTTCCGAAAACAAGACAAAAGTAGAAGATGGACAGGCTGATGACTGATAGTCATTGACACAACACAGAAACTTTGAATGATAAATGATGTCGAACATTTTCCTGACAGTGATGTCCCATGCTGGAGTTGGATTTAAGGGCACGCTGAGTTCAGACATCCCATGTTACATGCATATCCCATATTGCGTGCCTTGTTTACTTCTCACTTGTGATGCAACTTTCTGCTAATGAACACCATTGGGGGCAGTGCGTTACGGTTCTGGAATTGGGGTTCTGAACACAGATGTGGGAGATGAATCTGGGGCTCTTGGCCCTATGCTTTGGCCTGGCCCAGCCCCGATGTTGTAGGCATTTGGGGAGTGAGTCAGCAGAAGAAACTCTCTCTCATTCTCTATCCCTGTCTCTCCTTCCCTTTTTCCTTCTCTCTCTCGCTTCCTCAGTTATTTTTTTTAATTTATTTACTTTAAAGAGTCAAAGAAAGCAGAGGTAGCAGAGGCGGCAGAGGGGGAGAGAAAGAGAAAGAGGGAGGGGATGAGGGAGGCAGGGAGGAGGGAAGGAGGGTGGCAGAGAGAATATCTTTGATCTGTTGTCTACTTACCAAATTGCCACTACATTCAGGGTTGAAACAGGCTAAAGCCAGGATCCAGAAGCTCCATTCAGGTCTGCAATGTTGGTGCAGGGGCCTAAACACTGGTTATCTTATGCTGCGCATACAGGAGAATTAACTGGGAGCTGGATTGAAACTGAAGCATCTGGGACTCGAACTGGTGCCCATTAGGGATGCCAGGGCTGCAGGTGACTGCTAAACCTGCTGTACCATAGTGTGCCAGCCAAGAACTTCTTTTAATTTTCCTTAGGTAATACAACTTCACGCATTTAATATACACAGACTTGGAGGAACAAGATGCTTCTTCCCCTGCCCACTTCCCTCTGGCCCATACACCAACAATTTTTCCTCCTCCCTCTTCATTTTCCATTCTTATTTTGACAGAGATCAATATTCAGTTAATTTTTATTCTCATACGATTAAACCTATGCCACGTAGAGGTTCCACCAAAGAATATGTGGAAGGAAGAAGTAAAGAACAAGAGCGAATAAGAGAAACTCTGTTCTCCAAAAGTTAAGTGGAGGGCTATTCCAAATCATCACATCTCAAAGTGTCAGTTTTGCTCCTATAGATTATAGCTCATGCACTCTATTACTTATCACAGATCAGACAGACCATGTGGTATTTGTCCTTTTATGACTCGCTTATTTCACTAAGTATAATGGTTGTCAGTTGCGTCCATTTGTTGTATATGATAAAATTTCATTATTTTTACTGCTGTGTAGTATTACATAGTGTATACATGCCTCATACGTTCTTTGTCCAGTCTTCAGCTGATGTACAATCGGGTTGATTTCATATCTTAGCTACTGTAAATTGAGCTGTAATGAACATGGGGGTACAGAGAACTCTTTCATATGCTGATTTCATTTCCTCTGGATAAATTCCCTTGACTGGAATGGCTTGTTCATATGGTAGGTCTATATTGCCAGTTTGCAACCCCACTGACAGTGGATGAAATTGCCCTTTTCCCACATCCTCACCAGCATTTGCTGTTTGTTCATTTCTGTATGTGAGCTATTGTGACGGTGATGACGTGAAACTTTGATTTGCATTTCCCTGATCCTAGTGATCCTGAGCATTTTTTCATTTGTCTACTGGGCATTTGAATTTCCTCACTTGAAAAACGTCTATTCAGTTTCTTTGCCCACTTCTTAACTGGATGCTTGGTTTTGTTTTTGTTGAGTTTCTTGAGCTCTTTATATATTCTGGAATTTAATCTCTTGTCATTTGAATAGTGTACAAATATTTGTCCCACTCTGTCAGCTGCCACTTCAGTTTGCTGAGTGTTTTGTGTGCAGTGCAGAAGCTTCTCAGACAGAAGTAATCCTACTTATTAATTTTGGCTTTCACTGCCTGTGCTTCTGGGATCTTCTCCAGGAAGACCAGGTGGCATCACTGCTAAATTGCGCCAGACATTCAAACAACTAAATCCAGTTCTTCTCGAGTTATTCAAAACAATCGAAAGGGGTGGAATCCTCCCAGACTCCTTCTATGAAGCCAACACTGCATGAATTACTAACCTTGAAAAAGATGTAACAGAGAGAGAGAACTACAGAACAATTTCCCTGATGAACATAGACGCAAAAATCCTCAACAAATTACCAGCCGCTTGAATCCAGCAACACATCAGAAACATCATTCTCCTGGACCTAGTTGGATTTATCATTGGCTCTATATTCGCAATCAACCAATGAGATACATCACAGTAAAACAAAACAAAACAAAACAAAACAAAACAAACAAACACAACTGAAGAGGAAAATCACATCGCTATCTCAACAGGGGACCAGAAATCATTTGTTAAAGTACAACAACATTTCACGATGAAGACCTTAACAAATTGGGAATAGGATGAACATGCTTCAACAGAGTCAAGGCAATTTATGACAAACCCATGGCCAGCATCCTATTGAATGGGGAGAAGCTGGGAGCATTCCCACTGAGATCCAGAACTAGACATGGATGCCCACTCTCAGCAGTGCTGTTTACAATAGTTCTGGACATTGTAGCCAGAGCCGTTTGGCAAGGAAAGTAAACCAAAGGATACAATTTGGGAAGGAGGAAGTCAAACTATCCCTCTTGGCAGATGATGGAATTCTAAATATAGAGGACCCAAAGGACTCCGCTAAGAGAATCTTAGAATTCATAGAACAGGTTGGTAAAATGGCTGGATATAAAATCAACACACAAAAATCAATAGCGTGCTATCCAGAGACACTGCCAAAAATCCCGTTCACAGTAGCTACAGGAAAAATCAAATACCTTGGAATGAATTTGACTAAGAATGCTGACTATCTAGAGGAGAAGAAACATAAAAAAATGTAAAAAAAAATAATCGTGTATGTTCAGAAACAGCACTGTGGTGCATTATGTTAATATTAACACTCTTCCTGCACAGCCAGTATCCCATATAGGTGCTGGTTCTAGTCCCAGGTGCTCCACTTCCGATCCAGCCCTCTGCTGTGGCCTGGGGTAGCAGGACAAGATGGCCCAAGAGTTTGGGGCACTGTACCCGTGTGGCAGACATTGAAGAAACTCCTGGTTATTGGATTCGGATCACAGAAGCTCTGGTCATTGTGGCCATCTGGGAAGTGAACCAGCCAACGGAAAACATTCCTCTTTCTCATCCTCTAAGTGTATGCACATCTCTCTCTCAAATACATAAATAAAATCCTAAAAAATTTCTTACATGTTCATGGATTAGAAGATTCAATATCATCCAAATGTCCATACCACCACAGACAATTTACAATTCAACATGTTACCAATCAATATATCAAGGAGATGCATCTCAGATATAGCAGAAAATGATGCTGAAATTCATATGGAAACACAGTATTTTCCCAATACCTAAGGAACCTTATAGAACATAAACAAAGCCAGAGGCATACAACACTGGATTTCAAGACATAGTACAGGGGAGGTATCATCAAGACTGCCTGGTACTGGTACAAAACCATATGGGCAGACAAATGAACTAGAATGGGAATGCCAGAAATCAACCGTCACTTCTACAACCAGGTGGCGGCATCTTTGACCAAGGAGCTAAAATCAATCCCTGGAGCACAGACAGTCTCTTCCACAGTAGTGCTGAGAAGCAAGCCCCCTACCTTACACCTTATACAAAAATCCACTCAAAATGGATTACAGCCCTAAGTCTAATACCCGATACCATCAAACTATTAGAGACCTCTGGGGAAAACCCTTTCAGGCGTTGGCATAGGAAAAGGGTTCTTGGAAAACACCCCAGAGGCACAGGCAACCAAAGCCAAATTTGACAAATGGGATTACATCAAACTGAGTAGCTTCTGCACTGCAAAAAATAGACTCAGCAAAGTGAAGAGGCACTGGCAGGTGGTGAGAAATCATTGCCAGCTGTGCAACTATTTAGGAAGTTCAAGAGTCTCAACAAGAAAACAAACAACCCAGTTAAGAAACGGGAACATTTCTTAAACAGGCATTTTTCAAAAGAAGAAGTCTAAATGGCCAATAGACACATGAAAAAATGCACAGGATCATTACCTACCAGGGAACTGCATATCAAAACAACAATGAGGTTTTACCACACCCCAGTTAGAATGGCTTCATACAGAAATCAACAGCCAAGAAATGCTGGCGAGGATGTGGGGAAAAAGGTACACTAATCCACTCTTGGTGGGAATGTATACTGGTACAGCCACTGTGGAAGACAATAGGAAGATACCTCAGAAAACTGAATATAGAACTTGGGAAGGTCTGTTTTACCCCTACATTTGTAAAAAGTTATTTTTTTTCAAACACCTGCTGCTGACACTCAGAACTTGCAGTGTCAGACTCCCAGGGCCCCATTAGGACCCTTAGGACACAGTGTTGATGAAGTTTCAACTATCTCACAATCTGTGCCCTATTCCAAGCCACCTCCTAATTTGAAGGCCCAGTTTAAGCCCCTGGAGCACAAACTGGCCACCCTGTAAATCTTCTCTGATTCTTGCTCTTCTGAGGCTGGCAAGACACTGCCACACTGGTGGTCTCCATATCTGTGGTGACACACAGAGAGGGATATGCACCCACAGGCCCAGAGATGTTCCATCCACTGGTTCACTGCCCAGAAGCCACAATAGCCAGGCCTAGGCCAGACCAAAGCCAGGAGCCCAAAACCATATCTGGTCTCCTGTGTCAATAGCAGAAACCCAAGTACTTGGGCCACTATCTGCTGCCTCCTACGTCCATTAGCAGGAACCTGGATTGGAAGGAAAGAGAAGCGGGGGCTCCAACGAGGCACTCCTATATGGGACATGAGTTGCCCAACACTATATAATGGTTAAGGGATCCATTCAACAGGAAGATATAACGATTATCAATGTATATGCACCTAATTACAGGGCACCGGTTTATTTTAAAGACTTGTTAATGGACTTAAAGGGAGACTTAGACCCCAATACAATAGTACTGGGGGACTTTAATACCCCATTCTCAAAGACAGATCAACAGGACAGAAGATCAACAAGGAGACAGTAGATTTAAACGACACTATAGCTCAAATGGACCTAACAGATATCTACAGAACTTTTCATCCTACACAGAAAGCATTTACATTCTTCTCAGCAGTACATGGAACCTTCTCTAGGATTGACCACATACTAGGCCACAAAGCAAGTCTCAGCAAATTCAAAAGAATTAGAATCATACCATGCAGCTTCTCAGACCATAAAGGAATGAAGTTGGAAATTAGCAACTCAGGAATCCCTAGAGCACATGCAAACACAGGGAGACTGAATAACATGCTCCTGAATGAGCAATGGGTCATAGAAGAAATTAAAAGAGAAATCAAAAATTGTCTGGAAGTAAATGAGGATAACAGCACATCATACCAAAACCTACGGGATACAGCAAAAGCAGTGTTAAGAGGAAACTTTCTATCAATAGGTGCCTACATCAAGAAATTGGAAAGATACCAAATAGATGAGCTTTCAGTTCATCTCAAGGATCTAGAAAATCAGCAGCAAACCAGACCCAAAGCTAGTAGGAGAAGAGAAATAATTAAAGAATAATTAAATTAGAGAATAATTAAAGAGAAGAAATCAACAGGTTTGAATCCCCCCCCCCCCAAAAAAAAAAGCATTACAAAAAATCAGCCAAACGAGGAACTGGTTTTTTGAAAAAATAAATAAATTGACACCCCACTGGCCCAACTAACTAAAAAAAGAAAAGACCCAAATCAATACAATCAGAGATGAAAAAGGAAACGTAACAACAGACACCACAGAAATAAAAAGAATCATCAGAAATTACCACAAGGACTTGTATGCCAGCAAACAGGAAAATCTATCAGAAATGGATAGATTCCTGGACACATGCAACCTACCTAAATTGAACCAGGAAGACACAGAAAACCTAAACCGACCCATAACTGAGACAGAAATTGAAACAGTAATAAAGGTCCTCCAAACAAAGAAAAGCCCAGGACCAGATGGATTCACTGCTGAATTCTACCAGACATTTAAAGAAGAACTAACTCCAATTCTTCTCAAACTATTCAGAACAATCGAAAAAGAGGGAATCCTCCCAAATTCTATGAAGCTAGCATCACCTTAATTCCTAAGCTGGAAAAAGATGCAGCATTGAAAGAGAATTACAGACCAATATCCCTGATGAACACAGATGCAAAAATCCTCAATAAAATTCTGGCCAATAGAATGCAACATCACATTAGAAAGATCATCCACCCAGACCAAGTGGGATTTATCCCTGGTATGCAGGGATGGTTCAATGTTTGCAAAACAATCAACGTGATACACCACATTAACAGACAGCAGAAGAAAAACCATATGATTCTCTCCATAGATGCAGAGAAAGCATTTGATAAAATACAACACCCTTTCATGATGAAAACCCTAAGCAAACTGGGTATAGAAGGAACATTCCTCAATACAGTCAAAGCAATTTATGAAAAACCCACGGCCAACATCCCATTGCATGGGGAAAAGTTAGAAGCATTTCCACTGAGATCTGGTACCAGACAGGGATGCCCACTCTCACCACTGCTATTCAATATAGTTCTGGAAGTCTTAGCCAGAGCTATTAGGCAAGAAAAAGAAATTAAAGGGATACAAATTGGGAAGGAAGAACTCAAACTATCCCTCTTTGCAGACGATATGATTCTTTATTTAGGGGACCCAAAGAACTCTACTAAGAGACTATTGGAACTCATAGAAGAGTTTGGCAAAGTAGCAGGATATACAATCAATGCACAAAAATCAACAGCCTTTGTATACACAGGCAATGCCATGGCTGAGGAAGAACTTCTAAGATCAATCCCATTCACAATAGCTACAACAACAATCAAATACCTTGGAATAAACTTAACCAAGGACATTAAAGATCTCTACGATGAAAACTACAAAACCTTAAAGAAAGAAATAGAAGAGGATACCAAAAAATGGGAAAATCTTCCATGCTCATGGACTGGAAGAATCAATATCATCAAAATGTCCATTCTCCGAAAAGCAATTTACAGATTCAATGCAATACCAATCAAAATACCAAAGGCATTCTTCTCAGATTGGAAAAAATGATGCTGAAATTCCTATGGAGACACAGGAGACCTCCAATAGCTAAAGCCATCTTGTACAATAAAAGCAAAGCCGGAGGCATCACAATACCAGATTTCAGGACATACTACAGGGCAGCAGTTATCAAAACAGCATGGTACTGGTACAGAAACAGATGGATAGATGTAGGCAGCCCATAAACAAGTCATAGACAAGGCAAGGTCAGTCTTGGCTTGTGGAATTCCTGGGAGGAAAAAAAGTCACCTATTCCCATGCTCCAGGAGAATGATCAAACAAGAACACTCTGCTAAAATTAACTATGTTATGATTGTGTTGCAGAAAGCCTGATAAGTTGCTTGCCTGTGTTGTTAACTTCTGTGTTGCCTTGGGCTACAGCTGGTTATGTATAAAATATCACTGAGACGCTGGAATAAACGAGCCTTGATCAGACTTTTGTCTTGGCTCCATTCTCTGCGCCCTTGTCCCTCTTTTCATTCCCACTCCCTCCTTCAGGTTCCGTTCGACAGGTGCGGCTGGCCCGCATCAGGTGGCGCCTGAACAGGGACCTGAATATGAGGGACAGAAGTGAGGAACCCCGCCAGAAAGGCTGCAGCGACAACACAATAATGAGAGGAAGACGGTAAGGACCCAATACCGCTTGCCTCCGGATAGGTGTGAAAGGGGCAATTATGGGACAAGCACAAGGTAAGCAGGCCGTGATAAAGGCTATAAAGACTCCATTACAGACGCAGGGAATAGGGTTAAAAAAGGCGAGCCATAGAACAGTTCATTAATGCTATAGGAATAGTCAGTCCTTGGTTCGCAGAAGGAGGAGTCGTGGATGAACAACATTGGGATTTGCTCGGAAAAGATTTAAATGTGCATTTAAAGAAACAAAGCAAGCCATGACAAAGGCTGGAAAAACTTTATTGCAGATGTAGAGAATAGGATTAAAGAAAAAACCCATAGAGCAATTTATCAGTGCTGTTGAAAAAAAAATTAGTCCTTGGTTTGTTGAAGAGGGTGTTGTGGGTAAGAAACACTGGGAGTAAAAAATATAGAACAGTGTATACTGGACACCCCCCACCCTGCATTTGAATATTTCATTTGATGAAAATGTTATCTGCTATAAAATTAATATTATGTGAAATGAGAAATTTTGATAACAAAGTGTCCAGACTACCCATTCTATTTTTGTATTATGTACTAACTCTACCCCTATCATTGATAGGAATGCTTGAGCAGATTATGCTTGGTTTGCTTTATAAAATAATGTAAATCAAAATATGCCGCAAATAGTTAAGATTCCACAAACTTGCAAAAATGTAATAATTACAGATAATAAGATATTTTTATCCTTAAAACACATTGAATATTATTGTGTTTGATTGCTGGATGTATGCTTGTATGAAAAATTTGTATTGTATTCTTATGATGTGTTAATTATGTCTACCTCTCAATGCAACCCTAGGGCCAAATGTAAGGACAGATTTTTGGGATGGAGAGGCTTGTACCTAGGTTTGGCTATGGTAGACAAGTAACTTTGCTGCCAGATGACCTTTCTCCTGCTCCTTGGCAGCCTGGCCAGTTCCCGAGGAGGGGGATAAAGGAACGTTTCTAATAAACAGGTGGGCATGCTTCATGTCTCGGCTCTCTGGCCAAGATCCGGGACCGGACGCACTGCTTGCCTAAAATCTCAGCAATGAGCCACCCTTGTCCTTGGGGGCTTTAAGAGGGAGCTGGAGCAAGCCTCTGCTGCTGCTGTTTCATCCCGGGGGAACACACAGTCAAGCTGAATGTTAAATGTGCCCGTGATGATTACTGATGATGTTTAATTCTCAGTATGGATCCTTTTCCGGTGCTGTGTGAAGACTGCCTAGTGATGCCCACAGTACTGTAAATTCTACAAAACATAAGTACAACGTGGACATGGATCAATTGGCTACTGTGACTGAGGTGTTCTGTGACAGTTCCTTTGATGAGGGATTAGCAAAATGGATTCACTTAAAAACAGGACATTCAGGACCTGCCGCTCTACATGGTATGTCACTACAAAAATCATCAAGGAGGACTGCCCGATAAATGAGGGTGCTATGAATGTGGGCAGCAAGCACATGTACAAAAATCGTCCAAAAGTCAAAAATCACAATAAGGCTCCTCCTGGGATTTGCCTCCGATGCTAAAGGGGAAGGCATTGGGCCAATGAATGTCACTCCAAAACTGATAAAGAAGGTAATTCATTAAAAAACAGAGTTCAGGAAACGAAGTGGGGCCAGCCTCAGGCCCTCCCTACAGGGATCAGTGGACCGTCTTGCTATAGTATCATTAAAGCAATGGAGCTGTGTTTATTGCAACATTCTGTTAATCTATGCTCCTTTGCCGTCTTTCCTCCAAATAATTTTAGTGTGCACTACAAGGCTTGCAGCGTATTTCTTGCAGATTAAACTAAAAGTAACTACGTCTGTGCATAGCAGACAGCTGAAAAATAATTTGCTGTCACAAACTGGCGTAGTCGACAGGATCTGCAAGTATACAAAGCAATGCCTTTCTTTAAAAAGAAAACTGAAGTTGTATGTGTAACCTGTGATGTTCCTGGCTGGAAAGACCATCAGTTGGCCTCTTTGGCAAAGGAATGGGCTCTCTGCTCAGGATTGAGTGAGAATTGGGAGGGCAAGTTACGGAGTGCACAGCCTTGACAAGTTATTGAGGTTTTGCAATCGGTGCTGGTAGAAAAGGGGAATGAACTATAGGATTTGGGAAGGTAAGGATGGATTTTGTTATCTGCATACTGATGCATGTGCAAACAATTAAAAAAGCAGTACAGGATAAATGTAAATTGGGAAAAAGAAAATGCTGCTCTTTGGAGTCAAACCGCTAGGTAGTAGTAGGAAAATTATATCAAGCCCCTGTACCGCTGCCAGGGCCAACTAAGGTTATTCAGTGTAAACAATACAGAATTCCAGGTGGACATGAGAATATATCTAAAACAGTAAAAAATTATATTAATGCTGGAGTGATGATTTCCATAACCACTAAAAGGAATAATCCAATTTGGCCTGTTAAGAAATCAGATGAAACCTGGAGAATGACTGTGGATTACAGGAAATTGAACAAAGTTACTCTCCCATTGACTGCTGCAGTCCCAGATCCCATCACTTTGATGTAAAAGGTCACAAGTATAAAAGCGTGTTCTTGATAAGGAAAGTTAAAAGGAAAAGAGGTTTTTAAATAAAGGACGGACAGGGTTTGTAAAAATTGTTTATCTTAATGGTTAGTTTATACTGGGATTAAAAAAAAGGTTTGAGTAAGTTATAGAAGGTGTGAGAAAGTTACAAAATGTTATGAAAAAAAAGAAAGTTTTGGTTATAAAACTATTAGTCTATTTTCTTTGACATAAAATCAAAATCTGATCCTCTGTTAAAGCAATGAGTTAAAGTAATCTATTATGTTCCCTTGATGTCTCTGTTAAATCCCAATTGTTTAAAAACAGCTGCGAAAAGAGCAATGGTGAAATGGAGGGATCCTATCACCAATCAATGGAATGGACCTGATCTGGTACTGGAATGGGACGCGGGCTCCTAAGAGATGGATTTTTTTATGTAGCAAAGATGCCTTCACATCGTTAGCCTCTGATAACTTCCGCAATTGCTCCCTGGGCTGTGTGGCCCTGATGCTAACATCTGTATTTACAGCGGCAGATAGAGCGCGTCGGCGGCATGCTTCACCTGAAGACTGTAATGGCAATGTCATCCTAATAGGAGAGGACACTGCCCTTGCCATGGCTGTACCAGCAGTAAGTGTTCCTGGACTGGCCTTTGGAAATAACCGTGGACTGCGAAGGCTTGCATGTTTAGTGACCAAAACAATTAATCTTACTGCTACTGGACTGTCCAATATAGTCGAAGAATTGGATCAAGTTTGCTCAGGAGTGCTTTTAGACTGTGCAGCTATCAATTATTTGCTGTTAAAAGATCATATAAGCTGTAAATCTGTACCAGGGGGATGTTGTTTTAACATTACTAACAATGTGCCATATATAGAGTCTGTCGTTGATAAACTTAAGAATGAAATGCAACATATGTTTATTACTAACCCCCTAACATTTGGAGGGTTTCAATGGATTCATTGGTTATTAATGCTGGCTGGACCACTACTGCTTTTCCTACTTTGTATGGGATGTTTTCTGTGTGTTCTGCATTTTATGCTGACTTCGCTACAGTCTGTATGGACTGACATTCATCATTTAAAACTTCGTACCAAACCTCCTTTGTAATAAAAAATAATTGATATTTGGCTGTATGTTTCATCTCTCGCCTAATGTCAAGCTGGAATGGTACTCAATGACGGGTAAGACACTCAGCATCCTGTACCAACCTAAGACAGGGCTCTAGGCCAAGCTGCCAGAGTTACCGATGACGGGTAAGGACAGAGATGACTGAGGGCAACCTAAGACAGAGGCCATTCTCAATTAAATAAAAAAGGGGGAGATGTAGGCAGCCCATAAACAAGTCATAGACAAGGCAAGGTCAGTCTTGGCTTGTGGAATTCCTGGGAGGAAAAAAACTCACCTATTCCCATGCTCCAGGAGAATGATCAAACAAGAACACTCTGCTAAAATTAACTATGTTATGATTGTGTTGCAGAAAGCCTGATAAGTTGCTTGCCTGTGTTGTTAACTTCTGTGTTGCCTTGGGCTGCAGCTGGTTATGTATAAAATATCGCTGAGACGCTGGAATAAACGAGCCTTGATCAGACTTTTGTCTTGGCTCCATTCTCTGCGCCCTTGTCCCTCTTTTCATTCCCACTCCCTCCTTCAGGTTCCGTTCGACAGGTGCGGCTGGCCCGCATCAGATAGACCAATGGAACAGAATAGAAACACCAGAAATCAATCCAAACATCTACAGCCAACTCATATTTGATCAAGGATCCAAAACCAATCCCTGGAGTAAGGACAGTCTATTCAACAAATGGTGCTGGGAAAACTGGATTTCCACATGCAGAATCATGAAGCAAGATCCCTACCTTTCACTTTACACAAAAATTCACTCAACATGGATTAAAGACTTAAATCTACGACCCGGCACCATCAAATTATTAGAGAACATTGGAGAAACCCTGCAAGATATAGGTACTAGCAAAGACTTCTTGGAAGATACTCCAGGAGCACAGGCACTCAAAGCCAAAATTAACTATTGGGATGGCATCAAATTGAGAAGTTTCTGTACTTCAAAAGAAACAGTCGGGAAAGTGAATAGGAAACCGACAGAATGGGAAAAAATATTTGCAAACTATGCAACAGATAAAGGGTTGATAACCAGAATCTACAAAGAAATCAAGAAACTCCACAACATCAAAACAAACAACCCACTTAAGAGATGGGCCAAAGACCTCAACAGACATTTTTCCAAAGAGGAAATCCAAATGGCCAACAGACAGACACATGAAAAAATGTTCAAGATCACTAGCCATCAGGGAAATGCAGATCAAAACCACAATGAAGTTTCACCTCACCCCGGTGAGAATGGCTCACATTCAGAAATCTACCAACAACAGATGCTGGAGAGGATGTGTTGGTGGGAATGCAAACCGGTTAAGCCACTATGGAAGTCAGTCTGGAGATTCCTCAGAAAACTGAATATAACCTTACCATTCAACCCAGCCATCCCACTCCTTGGAATTTACCCAAAGGAAATTAAATTGGCAAACAAAAAAGCCGTCTGCACATTAATGTTTACTGCAGCTCAATTCACAATAGCTAAGACCTGGAACCAACCCAAATGCCCATCAACAGTAGGCTGAATAAAGAAATTATGGGACATGTACTCCATAGAATACTATACAGCAGTCAAAAACAATGAAATCCGGTCATTTACAACAAGATGGAGGAATCAGGAAAACATCATGCTGAGTGAATTAAGCCAGTCGCAAAGAGACAGATATCATTTGTTTTCCCTGATCGGCGACAAATAACTGAGCACCAAAGGGGAAACCTGTTGAAATCAAATGGACACTATGAGAAACAGTGACTTGATCAGCTCTTGTCCTGACTGTTGACATACAATGTAATATTTATCCATTTTAGTATTTTTTTTTGGTCTAGTACTAGTGATTGAACTCTGTAATTAACACACAACTATTCTTAGGAGTTTAAATTTTAGCTGAAAAGTGATCCCTGTTAAATATAAGAGTGAGAAAAAGGGAGGGAGGAGATGTACAATTTGGGACAGGCTCAATCGGACTTGCCCCAAATGATGGAGTTAGAAACGTGCCAGGGGATTCCAATACAATCCCATCAAGGTGGCATGTACCAAAGCCATCTCACTAGTCCATGTGATCAATCTCAGTTTACAATTGATCACGCTGATAGGTCTAAGAGTCAAAGGGATCACACAAACAAGACAAGTGTCTGCTAATACTAACTGATACAATCAAAAAGGGAGAGAATAATCCAACATGGGAAGTGGGAGACACAGCAGACTCATAGAATGGCAGATGTCCTAAATAGCACTCTGGCCTCAGAATCAGCCCTTGGGGCATTCGGATATGGCTGAAGAGCCCATGAGAGTATTTTAGGCATGGAAGGCCAAGACACTCTGGAAAAAATAAATAAATAAATGAATAAAGAAGACCTAGATGAAAGATCTCAGCGAGTGAGATCCCAGTGGAAAGAACGGGGCCATCAAAGAAGGAGGTACCTTTCTCTGAAGGGAGGAGAGAACTTCCACTTTGACTATGACCCTGTCGGAATAAGATCGAAGTCGGCGAACCCTAACGGCTTCCATAGCCCTGGCAACTCATGACTAGAGCCTAGGGAGATTACTGACGCCATAAACAAGAGTGTTAGATTGTGAAATCAACTTCAGGAGTCACTGTGTACTTCCCTCTCATGTGGGATCTGCCCTTAATGGGTTGCCTGCAGTGCCGGCATCCCATATGGGCGCTGGTTTGAGATCCAGCTGCCCCACATCTGATCCATCTCTCCGATATGGCCTGGAAAAGCTGTAGAAGATGCCCAGGTCTGTGGGCCCCTGCACCCACGTGGGAGACCTGGAGGAAGCTCCTGGCTCCTGGCTTCAGATTGGCACAGCTCCGGCTATTAAGGCCAATAGGGGAGTGAACCAGCAGATGGAAGACTACTCCTTCTGCCTCTCCTTCTCTCTGTGTGTTAACTCTGACTTTCAAATAAATAAAAACATCTTAAATAAATTAAAAAAAAAACAGAAAAGGATAACAAAGTCTTAAATAAATCTGATGACAGATATGTAAGTTTTAGAGTATGTTATATTTAACCAAATATGCTACCCCATGGGAAATTTCAATCACATTTTCCAAGGTCAGTGAGTATAGGTGATGATGATTCGACAACTCTTACAGAATCTGCTCATTTGAAAATCTGAATGTCATTTGTAAAGTTGGGAGTTCATAAATTAATTCAATAAATACTTATTGACTAATGGGAACAAGATATTACTAGTAAGTTTCCAAACAATTCTAGCTGGCTTGTTTAAGATAAAATGCTCCCCACTTGGTTAAGTGATAAATTTACCTGTACTGGTTAAGAAGGGGTCCCTTCTGAGTTAACAGAGATTATGGATGTTAATATGAGAATCATGTTTATTAAAATACTATTATGCCAGGATTGAGTATGGCAGCACGCTGATTTAAGCCACCCTGTGGTGCATGCGTATCCCGTATTGGGGTGCCTGGTTTAGTCCTCACTTCTGATGCAGCTTCCTGCTAATGCACATTATGGGGGCTGGTGTGACGGTTCTGGTATTGGGGTTCCTACCATGCACGTGGGAGACCCAGATGGGGTTCTTGGCCTTGGCCTTGCCTAGCCCCAGCTCTTGTAGGCATCTGGGGAGTGAACCAGTAGAAGAAATCTCCCTCTTTCCCTCTCTCATTCTTTCTCTACCTCCTTTCCTTCTTCCCTTTTTCTCTCCCTCCTTATTTTCTTCTTTTTTTGAAAATATTTATTTATTTGAAAGACAGAGTGACAGGGGTTAGTGACAGAGCGAGAGAGAGCTGGGTGGGGGGGAGAATATTAATAAACCATTTTAAACTTTAAGAATCATTATTACAATTAGCTTAACTTTAAGGTAAATACTCATTTAAGGCTAAAATCTTCTTCTTTTTTGTTTTCTTATTTGCCTTTTAGTATGAGGGTAATTCAAAAAGTTACCATAGGGGCAGATGGTTAGCCTGGTGGTTAAGATGCCAGTTAAGGGACCAGAGCTGTGGTGGAGTCAGCTAAGCTTCGGCCTGCCGCACCATGACCGTTCATGTCCTGGCTGCTCCTCTTCTTAGCCAACTCTCTGCTAATGGCCTGGGAGAGCAGTGGAAGTTGGTATAAGTGCTTAGGCCTGTGTACCAGCATGGTAGACACAGAAGCAGATCCTGGCTCCTGGCTTTGGATCTACCCAGCTCCAACCGCGGCTGCCATTTGGGGAGTAAATAAGCAGAGAGAAGACTTTTCTCTCTGTCTCTACCTCTTTCTGTAACTCAAACTCACAAGTAAATACATCAAATATTTTCTTTATTCAACATGGCATTTAAGACACTCACGTTTCACACTGGATCAGCCCCATTGCCCACCAAAAAGTTCCATATGTATTTTCACCAAAATATTATTTACAAAACGTATCATTTGACCACTTCTACTCTGAACAGCTATCAGGCATTCCAGAACATCTGGTAAGACCAGATATTTCAAAAAATACTCAGGACTATCAACTTTACATAGCAGTGAAAAAATGCACACAGAAAACAACAGTTATAACAAGGAGATGTCTTCTCCACATGACCAGGTTGCCCTAGAACCATCCCTCCTTCCCTTCCTCCTCACGCTCCTTCGCTCCAAGACCTCGAACCTTCTGAAATGCTCCAGCTGAAGTCCCTCAGGGGTGCCCCCAAGGTGTGGCTTAAGCGAGGCCATTTATGGTCACTTCCAGAGAACATGTCTTTCCTATGGTAATTCCACTAGCAATGGGAGCTCGCAAGCCATGTGATTTTTGTAAGTCCACCCTATCATACGTTGGAAAGCTCTGTCCATCTTGAAGGCCTAGATGCAGGCAAAGCATTTTGTTTGTAAAGGCTGAGGGGAAAGCTGAGAACAGCTCGTTCCAGTTATATGCACAGGCCTTCTAAAAGGCGCCAGCACACCTTCCCGAGGGCGGCTGGCCTCTCCAGGCGGCCTTCTCCCTGATAAACCCTGACCACCTACTCCCATGGGTACTCACCGTTCTGCTGGCCACTGTCCCGCGGGGCTCGGATGAGTCCTCGGTAGTTGTCGTCATCATCTACAGCCCAGGTGAGGTGTCTGCCAACTGCGACACAGCGCTCACCGCAGGTCCCGGATCTGCGTGGCCACAAGGCCTGAAAGCCTGGCCGGGCCTGCGTCTGTAGACCCCGATTTCTCAGGCCCTCAAAATCATAATGGCCGTCACAGAATTGGAATGACAGCACCGCCACCACTCAAAGGCACAGTGTCCTTGGTGCCTCAGAGCAGGAGCCTCACAGAGGCCCACGGGGTTGGGCCTGGAGCCCCAGCTGCTGGTGGGGTGCGGAGCCCTTACTCTTGGAGGGGGGGAAAGGCCTCTGAGGCAATCGTCCACAGGAGATCACTGAGGTGGGACCGGGGGGGGGGCTCTGCCGCCTCTTCAAGGCCCCGATCAGGGCCATCGATCAGTGGCAGCCAGGGTTCAGGTGTCTGCAGCCCAGATGCAATAGTCCATCCCGGAGAGCCCCGGGGCTCCAACTGCATCTGCGTTCTCTGCAGGAACTCCCACTTTGTCTCTTTTAACAGTTTTTGTGCTAAAAGATATGTTGTTTAGCTGCACATATGAAATTTGCATTCATGAAATCAAAGCTTTAAATTAAGGAAGTCTAAGATGTTTGATTTCAGGAAGGTTTCAGCTGCCCTCTTCTTTTCTGTTCCCATGGGATATCTTTCCCCTTCTTTCAGTCTATGTGTATCATGGTAGGGGTCTTTCTTCTTGGCAGCAAATGGATGGGTCTTGTTTCTTAGTCCACGCACATAAATAACAATGGACAGACGACTGGAACATTATAAGAGGAAGGGAACCCTTCAATGCATACTCGCTCACGCCAAACCCCGCCCCCACCTGACGCCGGCCACCACCCAGTGATGTCAGCATTCTCTGCTAGACCTCAAGATTTATGCCATTCCCAAAATGTAAACCCTCCTATGAAGCGACAAACTCCTTACGTGGGTGTTAATTTTAAGCACCTAGAGACCCGATGTCTCCAGGGAGGCCTGCACGTTCCACCCACCACAAATGAGCCTCTGAAAAACCCATCCATGTAACAAAGTCTCCAAAGTGAATGCCTTCTCAACAAGAACACTGTGCCTTGCAAACCATTCCCTTCCCATTTTGACAAACCTAGTGGACTTGCATAGCCACCTGTAAGACTTACAGGGAATTTAACCATTTCACTTCTGTGATGGAATGAGAATGCCGGCCAGGATGGTGCTGGCCAGAGAGTCAGACCTGTGCTCAGCTACTCAGGAAATGATAGGGATCCTCCTGGTAAGGGAGCCTGCCTTGCAACAGGCAGTGATTGGTTACGGCCTAAACCTCCCCTTGAGCAGTTTGGCTGCCTCGGCTTTAGAAGCATATGTACTTCCTGGAATAAATGAGTCTGTGACCTGCTCGCCTCTAGACTGCTTTCACCTGACTCGCAGTATCTGTGTCTTGATTCTGCGCCACTTCTCCCCAGTCCATTCACGGCAAACTAAGAAAGCCACCCATGTAAGAAAGGCTCAAATGTGAGTGTCTTCTCAACAAGAACATTGTGCCTTGCAAACCATTCCCTTCCCATCTCCACCCACACAGTGGACTTGGATAACCACCTGTAACACTAACAGGGAATCTAACAATTTCACTTCCATACTGGTTCTATGAACAGTGTTTCCTATGAGTGGTAACACAAAGCAGACTCAAAGAAATTGAGCACTAACTCTACTTTGAGCATACCCCAGCAACCCCTTGAACACCTACAAAGACTAGATGTTGTAAAGTAGCATGCCTTTGCCCTGTATATGTACATTCTAGACACAGCAAAGAAAAGAAAAACAACATGACAGACAGCATGGACCATGCTTAACCTTGCCTCTCCACACACGAGCTGGCAAAAAGCCCTTTACTTTTTTCCACCGCTTCTACCCTGAAGCAGCACCAAACACAGCAGATGCAGCTCTTGCAAAAGTTCACAGAAAATACTTCGTACGAAGAAGCTGTATGGGCTTCAATTTGTTTGCACCAAGATAAGCTTCTTTTGATTTCATTTTCCATGAACTTTCTGAAGTCTTCTCAGGTAAGGGCCTGCCCACTAAGAACACAGCACCTTAAACAAAATCGCCCATCGTCTAATGGTTAGGATCTGGGGTATCCTTTAAATGTGACCAATTTGGTCTGTAGCCGTTCCCTTCTCACTTTCCTCTCTGCCTTTGATCTAGTAAACAGGTACGAGCTTATGTAATACTTAGAGATGGCTTCACCCACGGACATCCAAAAGTCATTTACAGAGGACGAGCTTTCCTATGAATTTAAATACAAATATTTACAATATGCTAGTTTTCTTAACTACTCTGTCACACATATCATCTGCAATCTCGATGTTGCAACATTAGGACTCATTTGACCATTATACACACGCTATACAGAGTAAACGAAATGTAGAAAACATACAGGGAAATGGCTGAAAACATCCCAAGTAGCAACACCTTTTGCAGTTCCTTGCCTCCTACCTCCTCCAAAACGCAGACCAAGCACAGGTGGCACAAGGCTCACTGTGGTGGCCAAAAATTCCATTCCCCGGAGATGCAATTCACGATTGTTACCAAAAAGATACTTACAAAGCAATTTCACTCCTTCTACCTTTAACCTACAGCTAGGAACTTCTGAACAGGGCCAGTACACCTTCCCTAGGGCAGCCGGGCTCTCGGGGCGGCCTTCAACATGATGACACCACTGTCAACAGGAGCCGAGGCCACCAGCCCATGCCCACCGCCACTCACCGCTCCACCTCCTGTCGTCTCGTGAGGCTCTGCCTATGGAACAGGGGAGGCATTGGCCAATTGTGACACAGCGGTCAACCCAGGTCCTCGATCTGTGTTGCCCCAAAGCCTGAAAACAAGGTCAGGCTTTCATCCATAGAACCCGCCTTCTCTGGCCCTCCGGCCGGCTCTTAATGGACACTGCAGCATTCGAATGGCCTCACCATCACCACTCAAAGGTGCAGCGTCCTTGGTGCCTCGGGCAGGGGCCTCAGAGGCACCGCGGGGTTTGGTCTTCAGCCCAAGCAGCTGGTTGTGTATGGAGGCCTACCTCTTTTATTATTTATTTATTTATTTATTTATTTATTTATTTACAGGCAGAGTGGACAGTAAGAGAGAGAGAGACAGAGAGAAAGGTCTTCCTTTGCCGTTGGTTCACCCTCCAATGGCTGCCGCCACGGCTGGCACACCGCGCCGATCCGAAGGCAGGAGCCAGGTGCTTCTCCTGGTCTCCCGTGGGGTGCAGGGCCCAAGCACTTGGGCCATCCTCTACTGCACTCCCGGGCCACAGCAGAGAGCTGGCCTGGAAGAGGGGCAACCGGGACAGAATCCAGCACCCCGACCGGGACTAGCACCCGATGTGCCGGCGTCTCTAGGCGGAGGATTGGCATGTTGAGCCACGGCGCCGGCCTGAGGCCTAACTCTTGGAGGCAGGGTCTGCACTCTGAGGCATCGCCCACAGGATTTCACTGAGGTGGGCCTGGGGGGCTTTGCCGCCTCTTCAAGGCCCCAAGTAGGGCCGTCAATCAGTGGCAGGGAGGGTTCAGGTGTCTGCAGGCCTGATGCCATAATCCATCCCGGAGTGCCCTCGGGGAGCAAACCGCATCTGAGTTCTTTGTGGGAACTCCCTCTATGTCAGTATTCATGCTGAAGTATATGTTGTTTAGCTGTACATAGGGAATTTGGAATCATTAAATAAAATCCTTAAATAAAAATGTCGATGTTGTTAGATATTAGAAAGCCCTTTTTAGTTCGTATCAAATATCTTTTTTCCTTCTTTCAGACTGTGTGTCATGTTAGGAGTTTGTCTTCTTGGCAGCAAATAGATGGGTCTTGTTTCTTAGTCCATGCACGTATATAACAACAGATAGACAACTGGAACATTATAAAAGGAAAGAAACCCTTTGATGCATACTTCCATACTCCAACCTCAATCTCACCTGCCACCATCCACCATCCACCACCCAGTGACTTCAGCATTCTCTCCAAGACCTCAAGATTTATGCCATTCCCAAAATGTAAACCCTCCTATGAAACAACAAACTCCTTACGTGGGTGTTAATTTGAAACACCTAGATAGCTGATGTTTCCAGGGAGGACTTCAGGTTCTCATGCACCACTGTAGCCTCTAAAAAACCCACCCATGTAATAAAGGCGCTTCAGTTAATGCCTTCTCAACAAGAACACTGTGCCTTGCAAACCATTCCCTTTCCATTTCGACCAACCCAGTGGACTTGGGTAACCACCTGTAATACTTACAGGGAAGCTAACATTTCACTTCCATACTATTCTATTATGAGGATGATGATGATTATTTATTTGACAGATAGAGCTAGTGAGAGAGAGAGACAGAGAGAAAGGTCTTCCTTCCGTCGGTTTACCCCCGAAATGGCCGCTATGGCCGGAGCTATGCAGATCTGAAGCCAGGAGCCAGGTGCTTCCTCCGGGTCTCCCATGCGGGTGCAGGGGCCCAAGCACTTGAACCATCCTCCAATGCCTTCTCGGGCCACAGCAGAGAGCTGGACTGGAAGAGGAGTAACCAGGACTAGAATCTGGTGCCCATATGGGATGCTGGCACCGCAGGCAGGCAGAGGATTAGCCAAGTGAGCCACGGAGCCGGCCCCGGCCCCCCATACTGGTTTTAAGAACAGTGTTTCCTAGGAGTGAGTGATAACACAAAGCAGACTCAAAGTATCTGTGCACTAGCTCTGCTTTTAGCATACACCAGCAACACCATGAACATCTACAAACACTAGATGTTGTAAAGTAGGACGTGTGTGCCCTGTAAATGTACATTACTTACACACCAAAGAAAAGAAAAACAACCCGACTAACAACATGAACCATGCTTAAACTTGTCCACCACACACGTGTCGGCAGAAAGCTCGTTAAGATTTTTTTTTTCCCCACCGCTTCTTCCCTTAAAGCAGCACCAAACACAACAGTTCGTACTACTCAGACAAGGAGTGCCTGGTTCCATTTACAAAGGACTGCAATTCGTAAGAATTTCACAAAAGGATAGCTACAAAATCATTATACGTTACCTCTACTTTTAACATATTTTGCACACTTCTAAACACCTAGCAGGAATAGATGTTTCAAATGAGGACTTCCTCGTGTCCAGCCCACACACAGTAGTGTTGAAGAAACTATATACACGGAACGGGTTCTATCAGAAAGTGTCTTCTAAGTAGGAACCTTCACGGACGTCTAGAGAAGGCTTTGTTGCTTCTAACTCCTTCTCTCTACCGCCAACAGGTAGATGTGGGCACACTTGTCACTGCCATGTGATCTTACAATTTCATTTTCCAAAGTCCTTTTCAGAGGACAGTCTTTCTAGGGAATTTAACACAAAATACACAACAGCTGTGAGTTTATGTACACTACTTTTATAATACATCAGCACCTCTTTTTTTTTTTTTTTTTTGACAGGCAGAGTTAGTGAGAGAAAGAGACAGAGAGGAGAAAGGTCTCCCTTTTTCTGCTGGTTCACCCCTCAAA
This sequence comes from Lepus europaeus, assembly GCF_033115175.1. Taxonomy (NCBI): domain Eukaryota; kingdom Metazoa; phylum Chordata; class Mammalia; order Lagomorpha; family Leporidae; genus Lepus; species Lepus europaeus. The sequence continues at coordinate 33,647 of NW_026909456.1, forward strand.
TGGCTGTCACGGCCGGTGCGCTGTGCCGATCCGAAGCCAGGAGCCAGGTGCCACGTGATTCCTCTTGGTCTCCCATGCGGGTACAGGGCCCAAGCACTTGGGCCATCCTCCACTGCCTTCCCGGGCTACAGCAGAGAGCTGAACTGGAAGAGGAGAAACTGGGACAGAATCCCGCGCCCTGACCAGGACTCGAACCCGGCGTGCCGGTGCCACAGGTGGAGGATTAGCCAAGGGAGCCACGGGGCCAGCCAGCACCTCTTTAATATTACTGACTAGATATTGTAAAATGAGGACTCCTTTGTCCAGTATATATGCATCACGTACATTACAGCACTGTAAATGAAATACATGTAACATACAGCACAATAGCTAAGAGCAAATGTTCTAGCACACACTCCCAAACACACAGTTTGGAATCTCTTCCCACCCACTTCTCTCAACCCAAGAAACAATGTACAAGAGAGTATACTCTTCACCAAAGGGACTTAACAATTCTACTGCTAAACGATTCCTATCACTTTTTTTTTAACTTTTATTTAATGAATATAAATATCCAGTGTACAGCTTATGGATTACAATGGCTTCCCCCTCCCATAACTTCCCTCCCACCCGCAACCCTCCCCTCTCCCGCTCTCTCTCGCCTTCCATTCACATCAAGATTCATTTTCAATTCTCTTTCTATACAGAAGATCAATTTAGTATAAAGATTTCAAGAGTTTGCACCCACATAGAAACACAAAGTGAAACATACTGTTTGAGTACTAGTTATAGCATTAAATCAAAATGTACAGCACATTAAGGACAGAGATCCCACATGAGGAGCAAGTGCACAGTGACTCCTGTTGTTGACCCAACAAATTGACACTCTAGTTTATGGCGCCAGTAACCACCCTAGGCTGTCGTCATGAGTTGCCAAGGCTATGGAAGCCTTCCAAGTTTGCCGACTCTGATCATATTTAGACAAGGTCATAAAAGACAGAGTGAGGATAGTAACCAATGATCCTAAGAGTGGCATTTACCAGGTTTGAACAATTATACAGCATTAAGTGGGGAAGAGGACCATCAGTACACACAGGTTGGGAGTAGAGCCATTGGTGGTAGAGTAGAGGTTATGATTACAAAGGAATGAGGCCCAAGTGCACTAGACAGGGTCTAGAACAAAGGACAGAGTCATTATTAGAGGAGCTAAGAAAGGTGCTGACTAAGCTACAATTAAGTTTTCTGATTGAGAGGCAAATAGAACCTGATAGAAGGGGCTTGATAATAATCTGTTGGGCTTTAGGCCTTGTAAGTTAAGAGGCCCAGACCTACCTATCTCTTCACATGGGGTACATCCTAAGGGAGGTGTGAACCTCCTAGGGGGAGGCACTCTGTTGACTTTCATTACTTGGCTGGCCTGGGAGGAGAGCTGGCCGGGTAAAGGCAGGTGGCAACTCTAACAAGAAATTTACAGTTCTGCCTGCAATGTTGCTGACCCAAGTATGGCCATCCCCTCAGCTGCAGTGGTCACTTTGGAAGCTGGGCTGAGTGAAGGGCTTTTCAGCTTAGAGCCAATAAGATCTGTGGCTCTGACCTGGGCATCCTTCGACTCCAGGGCAGGTCCATTTCCAGTGATCCAACTCTTGGCAGAGCTGCCAGGGCTCTTCACAAACTGACTTCTGCTGAAGCCCAGGCTTACCACATTGAGCGCCACTGCAGTGGACTGGCCTGTTGGGTCTCCTTGAGGGCAGATCACTGTACAGATCAGCCGTTAATAGGCCTGCCACCCATTGCTTCTGATGCCTAGCTTTCTTTTCCTCCTGGTTTGTGTTAAAGCAGACCAGAGGATGCAAGTCAAGGGAGTGCCCAAGTCCCATCTCTAATCTTCGGTGGCCTGAACTACAAGTCTATAGTCACAGGCATGTTCTGTAGTAGTTTTTCTAAGGTAGGCAATGCCCATGAGGAAAATTATAGTCTCACTTTAACACTTTCTTTCCCTTTGGTCTGAAAGGGAGGTTTTTTCTACTTACTGTATACTTCGCTGATGGCGAAGTGAATCTAGCTATGAGATTATTATTTAAGTTCTTATTTTGGCTATGCTATTACAGAAACATGTTAGCCATCTCTTTTATAAGGTCTAAAGATTAAATTGTGCATCCTACAGATCCCTTTGTAATAGAATTAGTTTCCTACCTTGAAGAGAATAGAGAAATGAAAGAACAAGTTGGGCTTAGAATAGAGAAATGAGGGAGCAAGTCCTAGATCGCTTGCTGACAATAGCAATATCACATGAATACTTAGCAAACTGTTTCAACCATTAGATAACAACTTAAGAAAACATTTACCAGAAGGTCCAATGCCTTCTATAAATTTTAAGAATCATGTATTTGGAAACACCTCTGAAATATCTAACATGGTGTAGTTTGTTTCACCAGTAAACTTAAGCACAAACATATAAAATGTTTTTAGTTTCTTTCTGCCAACAAGTTTAAAACATATGATACACAGATTCAGGTCACACAAATTAAAATGTATCTTTGATTGATTTTAGCAGCTTCAATTTATGGACAATCTTATCTATAAGCCATTTAAAATAAAACTCTTCATAAAATTTCCCCATGTGGACATACAATATGTACACACATATAACATAGCATCATAGACCAATATAGCAATTTTAATAATAGCTTTTAAAATCTTTAACTCTTCTTGTAGATTGCCAATTGATTTGAATTGCTTTTTGCTTTTAGTAACCTCAGTTAACCATACTTTCTCTCAGTTGGTACTGTTAATACATTATTGGCTTCATCTGTTTACAGAGCCATCCCAAAGTACTGAATACAATAGAAGTGGCTGGAAAAAGTCCATAGGAACCTATAGGAGGACAGCTAAACACAGAACCAACAACGCTTTAGTTTTACGAGCAGCAAATCCTATATAACTGTGGATGACAAAAGACTTTAAGTCGCCATGTTTAAAATTATAAACTCATCAAGCATCAAGAGGCACCTGCTTACTTCACAGTATTTTTGAAAGCACCTGTGGGATTTTACAAGTATTTAACCCTTTAGGCCTCTGGGGCTTTCTCATTAAGATAACTATCATATCTAGTAACACAAGATCATTAGACTTTTTAATTCTCAAACATTTATATTAATAGCATTTTCCATTATAGAAACTTAAAATTTGGTTCCACGTCACATCTTGACAGTACTTCTAATATAATCCAAATAGCCTGATTAGTTGGTGTCTCTGTAAGATGAGAGATATAGGTCCTTCGATTTTTTTCAGTTGGGCCCAAACTGGAAAAACCAAAGTCCAAGATTTACTGGAAATTTTAGAGTCCAGATTGTTTGAAACTTTGATTTTTTGAATGCCTGTCAAGAATGCCAAGAAGGTTCAAAATCCAAAATAGCTGGTTGAAATAAGATTCCTTAAAATCATGACATAACATAGACCAAATTTGATCATTGATTCCTATCACTTTTTAAAACCCACTTAACAAGAGTGGTAATCCACTGCTCCTACTTTTACACACACCAAGCACTTGTAAACATCTAGGAGACTCGGTATCTCAGACGCAGCACTACTAAAACTTCATGGAAAATACTTAGTTCAAAGATGGTATATGGGCTTCAATTTGTTTGCACCAAGATAAGCTTCTTTTGATTTCATTTTCCATGAACTTTCTGTAGCACCCTGGGTAAGGGCTTGTTTACCATGAACACAACACCTTTAGACAAAACTGCACAAAGGTCACAATGGATAGGATCTGGGGTATTCATTAAGTATGACCAGTTTGGTCTGGAGCCAATCCCTCCTCACTTTTCTCTCTCCATTTGATCCAGTGCACAAGTACAAGCTCATGTAATGCTTAAAGATGGCTTCACACAGCGACATCCAAAAGTCATTTAGGGAGGACAAGCTTTCCTATGAATTCCAATACATATATATAACACATGCTGGTTTTCCTATATTTTGTCATACACTGGCAACCTCTTTAACATCTGAAATCTAGATGTTACAACATTAGGACTCGATTGTCCTTTATATACACTGTATACCGAGTAAAACAAAACGCAGAAAACATACAGGGAAACGGCTGAAAACATCCCAAGCAGGAACACCTTTTGCAGTTCTTCGCCTCCACCTGCTCCAAACCATGGAACATGCACAGATGGCACAAGGCTCGCAGTGGTGCCAACAATTCCATGGCCATGAGATGCAGCAAAGTGAAACACAATGCACAATGCACACACCCAGGAGCCGGTGGTCTGGCCTCACAAGAGGCTCGGTGGCCTGGAGCTCTATGGCCTTCCTTCCTCTCTTTCAGATCCTCCTCCCACAAACCCTTCCCCAAACACAGCGTCTACCACTCAGGAATGAGTCTGGCCACTCGCCAACACCACCCCCCTCCAAAAAAGTTTTCATAGTTTCATATGCATTTAAACAAAAAGTCTATTTAGAAAATGTGTTAATCCGTTTCTTCTACTTTGAACATATATCAGGCACTGCAGAACATCTAGTAAGACTAGACATTTCAAGAAAGAACTCAGGACTGTCAACTCTAAATAGCAGTGAGAAAACGCACACAGAAAACGATAGTTGTAACAAGGACATGTCTTCTCCAATGACCAGGCTAACTAGAATCTCCCTTCCTCTCCTTCGCTCCACTCCAAGTCCTCGAAACTTCTGAAAGTCCACAGCTGCTTGTCTCTCCCGGGACACCACCGAGAGTGGCTTGATCAAGGCGGTTCACAGTCACTTCCTGAAAAGCTGTCTTTCCTTTAATAATCCAAATGAATGGGCTTCTGCAAGATGTGTGATTTTTCTAAGTCTAATCTCAAATGTGTCAGTAAGCTTTTTCATCTCGAAGGACTGGAAGCAGCCAAGCGTTTTGTTTGTAAAGGCCGAGGGGAAAGCTGAGAACAGCTTTTTCCAGTGGTATCCACAGGCCTTCTGAAAGGGGCCAGTACACCTTTGTTCCAAGGGCGGCCGGCCTCTCCCTGAGGACACCATCATCCATGGGGAGCCGAGACCGCCCGCCCGTGCCCAGGGCCACTCACTGCTCTGCCGCCCGTCCTCAGGGATCTGCTCACTGCCAGGCCACTGAGTCCTCAGTGGTCATCATCATCCTCCTCGGCATTCGACCAGGTGAGGTGTTGGTCAACAAGGCAGCACTCACTGCAGGTCCTAGATGTGCGCAGGCCCAATACCTGAAAACATGGCTGCTCTGCGGTCCTCCAGCTCCCAATGGCCGCTGTGGCATGCGAGCGGCCTCACCGGCACTTCTCCAAGGTGCAGCGTCCTTGGCGACTCAGAGCGGGAGCCTCACTGAGCCTCCACGGGGTTGGGCCTGGAGCCCCAGCCATGAATTTTGATATTTTTTATCATCATTCATTTCTGGAAATTCTTTGATTTCTTCTATGAGCCACGTTTCATTGAGGAGCATGTTTTTCAGGCATCTTAAGTTTGCATACATTTAATTTTGGGGGATTCCCTTCCTTTCAATTGTTTTGAATAGCTTGTGAAGAATTGAATTATGTCTTTATATATCTGGCAGAATTCAGAGTAAAGCCATCTGGTCCTGGGATTTTGTTTGTGGGAGTTCTTTCTCTGAGATTCAGCCTCCCTTTTGCTCACTGGTGTGTTTAGATGTTCTATGTCTGCCTTAGTCAACTTCGGTAGGTTGCATCTGTCCCAGAATCTATGTGTTTCTTCTAGGCTGGCATAAAGCTCTTTGAAGTAATTCCTCAGGATTCTGTTTATTTCTGTGGTATCTGTCATCAAGTTTTTCAACTTTGATTTTGTTGATTTGTTTTCCCTTTATTTATTTATTTATTTTTTGGATATTTGGGCAAATGTTGTGTGAATGTTGTTTATTTTATATTTTTAAAAGACTTTATTTCTTTATTTGAGAGGTAGAGTTGCAGACAGTGAGAGGAAGAAACAGAGAGAAAGGCCTTCCTTCCGTTGGTTCACTCCAGAAATGGCTGCAACAGCCAGAGCTGCGCTGATCCGAAGCCAGGAGCCAGGAGCCAGGAGCTTCTTCCAGGTCTCCCACACGAGTGCAGGGGATCAAGCACATAGGCCATCTTCTACTGCTTTCCCAGGCCACAGCAGAGATTACTTTTATAAACTACTGTTCATTTAGGAGCAGGTTGTTCAGTCTTGATGTGTCTGCATATGTTCTTCAGATTCTTGAGTTGTTGGATTTGAACTTTTTTTTTTTTTTTTGGAAGGCTCCATCCACTCTATTTTTCTCGTGTAAAATCCTATGTTGTGGCCACAGCTGGAGCCTGGGTCCTCTGCACGGAAACCCTGGTGTGCGTCTTCACGAGGTGGTTGGTGAACTCCTGGTAGGGAGACTTGGTGAACACGGTCTCTTTCCAGAGGTCGGGGGTCAGGTAGCTGTAGGTCTTGGAGATGGCATCGAAGGTGGCCTTGGCGAAGTTGCCGAGGGTGGCAGTGCAGCCCCGGGCTGAGGCGTAGCAGTCGTCAATGCCAGCCATCATCAACAGCTTCTTGGGGACAGGGGCAGAGACGATCCCAGTGCCCCGGGGCGCAGGGATGAGGTGCACCAGCACAGAGCCACAGCGGCCAGTCACCTTGCACGGCACGGTGTGGGGCTTGCCAATCTTGTTCCCCCAGTAGCCTCTCCGCACGGGCACAATGGATAGCTTGGCCAGGATGATGGCCCCTCGGATGGCGGTGGCCACCACCTTGGAGCACTTCACGCCCAGGTTGACGTGGCCGTTGTAGTCCCCGATGGCCACAAATGCCTTGAAGCGGGTCCGCTGGCCGGCCCACGTCTACTTCTGCACCGGCATGATCTTCAGCACCTGGTCCTTGAGGGCGGCGCCCAGGATAAGTCGATGATCTTGGACTCCTTGATGGGCAGGGAGAACAGGTAGATCTCCTCCAGGGACTTGATCTTCATGTCCTTAACCAGGCGGCCCGCTTGGTGACCGGCAGCCACTTGTCCTGATCAGAGAGTTGTGTGCTGTGATTTTGATTTTGATTTTTTAATTTGATGAGACTTGCTTTATGGCCTAGTATACGATCTATTCTGGAGAAAGCTCCTTGCCCTTCTGAGCAAAATATGTGTTCTTTAACTGTGTGATGAAAAGTTCTGTCGAATCAGTTAGATGCATTTTGTCCATAGCAGGGGTTACCTTTGTGGTCTCTTTGTTGGTTTTCTGTCTGCGTGATCTATCCATGATGAAAGTGAGGTGCTGAAATCCTCTGTTGTATTGTGTCCCTCTTTGTCTCTTTTTTTTTTGGGTGGGGGGGGGCGTTAAATGACTTTAATTTTATCAAAGCTACTAAGTGAATTAAATGAAACGTCAAAACAAAAGAAGCAAATAACAAAGTCATCTGCAGTCACAAGCAGTTGAATTCAACATGTCCTTTTAGGTCCCTTGCATACACACTCAACATCTGCTTTTATGTGACTTTGATACAGAATGTATGGATCATGCTTTTTCACACTTCAAAAACTTTTTCACAATTCAAAATCCCTAAGTTCTACGACTATTGGCTAACCAAAAATATACTGAATCAATCTAGGAAAAAAGGTCACTGATTTTCTTGGGAAATAGAATTTTGTAAAAGACAAAAACAGCAACAGGCCTCTAAAAGCAAGTTTGGTACAGGTTACAAGTAAGATGCTGCATTCCCTTACTGCACCACAGTGACACACACAGCGAAGCTGCATACTGAGTGCTCTGTTTCTAAGAGAATTCATGATCAGAATGGTACGACCAAAATATTAGCAAGAAGGCATATTTGCATTCACTTTCTTAATGTACTACTACAGCACAGCCAAAAGACATGCCCATCCACCAATGGCTATCATCAAAATGTAATTAGGACACCTCTTGCTTTGTACCTCCTTCTGCCCCCTTGCTGCTGGCCCAGTGAGGAATTTCTGATACTCGCTGACTGCTCAGAGGTGGTTTAACCATTCCTGATCCAGGATGTCTCTATTCTATCAATTTTAACAAAAAGATACAACTCTAACAGGAAATTTATAGTTCTCTGGTACTGACCCTTCTTGGCCGTCCCCTCTGCAACGGTGGTCACTGTGGAAGCTGGGCCGAGTGAAGGGCTTTTCAGCTTAGAGCCAGCAAGATCTGTAGCTCTGACCTGAAGTCCTTGGACTCCAGGGCAGCTCCATTTCCGGTGATCCAACTCTTGGCTGGCAGAGCTGCCAGGGCTCTTCATAAGCTGACTTCTGCTGAAGGCCTGGCTTACCACACTGAAAGCCACTGCAGTGGACTGGCCTGTTGGGTCTCCTTGAGGGAAGATCAATGGCTGTGTAAAGCAGCCATTCATTGGCCTGCCACCTATCTTTACATTGCTTCTGATGCCTAGCTTTCTTTTCCTCCTGGTTTTTGGTAAAGCAGACAAGAGGATGCAAGGCAAGGGGGTGCTCTCAAGTCCCATCTCTAATCGTTGTGGCCTAAGCTAGAAGTCTATAGTCACAGGCATGTTCTGATAGTGGTTTACTCTGAGGTAGACAATGCCCGTGAGGAAAGCTATGTCCTTACTTAAAACGTTCTCTCCTTTTGCTTCGTCTGAAAGGGAGGTTCTGCCTGCTTACTGTGCTGATGGCAAAGTAATTCTAGCTGTGAAAATATAATTTAGGCTCTCATTTTGGCTATGCTATTACAGAGAAATGCTAGCCATCCCTTTTATAAGGTCTAAAAATCCAATTGTGCATTTTGGAGAGTCCTTCAGAATAGAATTAGTTTCCTACCTTGTAGAGAACAGAGAAATGAGAGAACAAGTCGGGCTTAGAACAGAGAAATAAGGGAGCAAGTCCCAGACTGCTTACTGACAATAGCAGTATCAAATGAAAGCTTAGCAAGCGATTTCAACCACTAGATAACAACTTAGGAAAACATTTACCAGAAGGTCCAAGGCCTCCTATAAATTTGAAGAATCCATGTATTTGGAAACATCTTTTAAATATCTAACATGGTGTAGCTTGTTTAACCAGCAAACTCAAGCACAAGCATATAAAACATCTCCAGTTTCTCTTTACCAACAGATTTAAAACATCTGATCCAGAGATCCAGGTCACATGAATCAAAATGTATCACTGATTAATTTTAACGGTTTAAATTGATGGTCAACCTTTTATCTCTAAGCCAATTAAAACAAAGTGCTTAATACATTTTCCCTTGTAAACATACAATATGTATACACATATAACATAAAAGATAGAACAATAAAGCAGTTTCAGTAATAAGCTTTTTAAAATCTTTTTTTTTTTTGTAAATTACCAATTGATTACAAAGACTTTCTTCTCTTAGTAATCTCAGTTATCCATACTTCCTCTCAGCTGGTACCTGTAATACATTACTGGCTTCATCAGTTTACAGAACCACCCCCAAAGTACTGAATGCAATACAAGTGGCTGGAAAAAGCCCATCAGAGCCTATACAAAACCGTGGATGACAAAAGACTTTAAATAGCCAAGTTTAAAATTATGAACTCATTACCCAACAAGAGGCACTTGCCTACTTCACACAGTATTTTTAAAAGCACCTGTAGGATTTTACAAAGCATTTAACCCTTTTAGGCCTTTACAGCTTTCTCATTAAGATAACCATCATGTCTAGTAACACAAGATCATTCGACTTTTTATCTTTTATACATTTGTATCAGTAGCATCTTACATTATACAAACTTAAAGTTTAGCACCACTTCACACCTTGACAGTACTTCTAACTAACATAATCCAAACAGCCTGATTAGTTGGTGTCTCTTGTATCCTGAAAATTTCCAGGGGAGCCATTTGGAAATTGTCAAAGTCTAAATTTTTGAAATTTTGATTTTTTGAATGACTGTCAAGGAGGCCAAGAAGGCTCAACATCCAAAATATCTGGTTGAAACAGGACCCCTTAACATCATGACATAATACAGACCAAATTTTATCATGGTTACAAAGTGATCATTCAAATGTTTGAAAACAAGCACATATTTAAATAACCCATAGCTCTTGATAAAAAACTCAGCTGTTTTAAACAATCAGAATTTAGGAGAACAAAATAGATTACTTTAACTCACTGCTTTAACAGAAGATCAGATTCTAATTTTATGTCAAAGAAAAATAGATTAATAGCTCTTCTAGCCAAAATTTCTTTCTTTCATAACCTTCTGTGACTTCCACACACCCTCTTCAACTTGAAACATTCCATCATTTCCATTCCAGTCTAGAGTAAACTAGCCATCAGGATGAACTCATCCTTACAAACCATGTCCTTTCTTTCCTCAAAAGAACTCTTTCCTTCATAATCTTCCTTCCCAACAACACTCTTTCCTTCGTAACCTTTCTTACCAAGTACACATTTCTATACTTGTGCTGTTTTCCATCTGCCAATGTCCTGGATTGACATTTTGAAATAATCTCCAAACGCAGAAAACATTTTTCAATAAGGTAACACATCACATTTCAGCCTCAGCTACTGTAAGCAGTGTTGAACTATTTTTCATGGACAGTTTATGCCTTAACCCAATTTAAATGAGCAGTTACACCTAAATGACTTTAGATGCTGATATTATATTATATCTCTACCTGAATTCAATTAAATTAAAATTGCATTCATCTAAAACAAGTACTAATCCCCCACTGCTCTTTCACTGAGTATTGATTACCCAGAAACCTGTTAAAATAAATTGCGAATTAAGTTCAGCATGTTACAAAGCAGAATTTTCAAAGGTAGTGATCTTCCTGGATTGAAAGATAGAAATTTCTTCATACTCAGTGTCCAGTTACAGTTGCCAGGAAATCATAGTCAGCCAATTGGTCTGCCTCTGAAAAAAAGTGCAGGCAGCTGCAAGACAGTGCCCAAAGGTGAAGGTGGACCAGAAGCTAACGCACCAAGGATAAGAAGTCCACTGCATGACCAGCGCCACAGCTCAATAGGCTAATCCTCCGCCTGCGGCGCCGGCACACCCAGGTTCTAGTCCCGGTCGGGACTCCAGATTCTGTCCTGGTTGCCCGCGCCCTCTTCCAGGCCAGCTCTCTACTGTGGCCCGGGAGTGCAGTGGAGGATGGCCCAAGTGCTTGGGCCCTGCACCTGCATGGTAGACCAGGAGAAGCACCTGGCTCCTGGCTTCGGATCAGCGTGGTGCGCCGGCCGCAGCGCGCCGGCCATTGGAGGGTGAACCAACGGCAAAGGAAGACCTTTCTCTCTCTCTCTCTCTCTCTCTCTCTCTCTCTCTCTCGCACTGTCCACTCTACCTGTCAAAACACGTCATAGAGTGGAAACCTTTCACAGCTACCTGGGCTACATGTTGTAAGCCAGGACTCATTGGTCCTTTGTATGCACTCTATACACGGCAGAGTGAAACAAAAAGCACACACCCAGGGGACTGGGTAGACGTCTGTCTGGCCTCACTAGGAGCACGCTGGCGTGGAGCTCTTTGGACTTCCTTCCTCTCTTCCACCACCTCCTCCTCCTCCTCCTCCTCCTCCCGCAAACTAGTGCCCAAACACAATGTCTAATGCTCAGGACTGAGTCTGGCCACACATCACCGCCACCCTCAAAACAAAGTTTCCTATGAATTTTCACCAAAAGATTATTTACAACATGTGTTATATTAACACTTCACTCTGAGCATATATCCTACACACCAAAACATGGAAAATACTTAGTACAAAGAAGCTATAAGGGCTTCAATTTCTTTGTGCCAAGGTAAGTTTCTTTTGATTTTATTTTCCATGAGCTTTCCGACGTCCTCCAGGGTAAGGGCTTGCCCTCTAAGAACACAACACCTTAAACAAAATTGCACAAACATCACAATGGTTAGCAACTGGCGTATCCTTGAAATGTGACCAGTTTGGTCTGGAGCCATTCCCTCCTCACTTGCCTCTCTGCCTTTGATCCAGAGGAAAAGTGCAAGCTTATGTAACGCTTGGGGGTGTCTTCACACACGGACATCCAAAAGCCATTTACAGAGAGGACAAGCTTTCCTATGAATTTCATCACTAATATCTAAAATATGCTAGTTTCCCTAACTCCTCTGTCACGCACTGCCATCCACTTTAACATCCAGAATCTAGATGCCAAGGCCTCCAAACCGCAAAACAAGCACAGGTGGCACAAGGCTCACAGTGGTGGCCAACAAGTCCATTCCCCAGAGATGCAATTCATGAGTATACCAATAAGATATTTACAAAGCAATTTCACCCCTTCTACCTTTAACCTATGTCCGGTACTTCTGAACACGTAGATTAGACTACATCTTTCTTTTTTCTTTAATTAAACTTTTATTTAATGAATATAAATTTCCAAAGTACTGCTATGGGTTACAATGGCTTCCCCCCTCCCATAACTTCCCTCCAACCCGCAACCCTCCCCTTTCCCGCTCCCTCTCCCCTTCCAATCACATCAAGATTCATTTTCAATTCTCTTCATATACAGAAGATCAGTTTAGTATATATTAGGTAAAGATTTCAACAGTTTGCCCCCTATAGCAACACAAAGTGAAAAAAGATACTGTTGGAGTACTAGTTATAGCATTAAATAAGAGTGTACAGCACATTAAAGACAGAGATCCTACATAATATTTTTTAAAAAAAATTAATTTTCTATGCCATTTCCAATTTTTTTTTATTTTTGACAGGCAGAGTGACAGTGAGAGAGAGACAGAGAGAAAGGTCTTCCTTTTGCCATTGGTTCACCCTCCAATGGCCGCCGCAGTAGGCGCGCTGTGGCCGGCGCACCGCGCAGATCTGATGGCAGGAGCCAGGTGCTTTTCCTGGTCTCCCATGGGGTGCAGGGCCCAAGGACTTGGGCCATCCTCCACTGCACTCCCTGGCCACAGCAGAGAGCTGGCCTGGAAGAGGGGCAACCGGGACAGGATCGGTGCCCCGACCGGGACTAGAACCCGGTATGCCGACGCTGCAAGGCAGAGGGTTAGCCTAGTGAGCCACGGCGCCGGCCGCCATTTCCAATTTAACACCAGGGTTTTTTTTTTTTTTTTTTTTCCATTTCCAATTATCTTTTTTTTTTTAACTTTTATTTAATGAATATAAATTTCCAGTGTACAGCTTATGGATTACAATGGCTTCCCCCTCCCATAACTTCCCTCCCACCCGCAACCCTCCCCTCTCCCGCTCCCTCTCCCCTTTCATTTCCATCAAGATTCATTTTCAATTCTCTTTCTATACAGAAGATAAATTTAGTATAAAGATTTCAACAGTTTGCACCCACATAGAAACACAAAGTGAAACATACTGTTGGAGTACTAGTTATAGCATTAAATCAAAATGTACAGCACATTAAGGACAGAGATCCCACATGAGGAGCGAGTGCACAGTGACTCCTGTTGTTGATCCAACAAATTGACACTCTAGTTTATGGCGCCAGTAACCACCCTAGGCTGTCGTCATGAGTTGCCAAGGCTATGGAAGCCTTCCAAGTATGCCGACTCTGATCATATTTAGACAAGGTCATAAAAGACAGAGTGGGGATAGTAACCAATGATCCTAAGAGTGGCATTTACCAGGTTTGAACAATTATACAGCATTAAGTGGGGAAGAGGACCATCAGTACATACAGGTTGGGAGTAGAGCCATTGGTGGTAGAGTAGAGGTTATGATTACAAAGGAATGAGGCCCAAGTGCGCTAGACAGGGTCTAGAACAAAGGACAGAGTCATTATTAGAGGAGCTAAGAAAGGTGCTGACTAAGCTACAATTAAGTTTTCTGATTGAGAGGCAAATAGAACCTGATAGAAGGGGCTTGATAATAATCTGTTGGACTTTAGGCCTTGTAAGTTAAGAGGCCCAGACCTACCTATCTCTTCACATGGGGTATATCCTAAGGGAGGTGTGAACCTCCTAGGGGAAGGCACTCTGTTGACTTTCATTACTTGGCTGGCCTGGGGAGGAGAGCTGGCCAGGTAAAGGCAGGGGCATCTCTAACAAGAAATGATATGTCAGTTATATTAATGAGAAAGCCCAGAGGCCTAAAGGGTTAAATACTTGTAAAATCCCACAGGTGCTTTCAAAAATACTGTGAAGTAAGCAAGTGCCTCTTGATGCTTGATGAGTTTATAATTTTAAACATGGCGACTTAAAGTCTTTTGTCATCCACAGTTATATATGATTTGCTGCTCATAAAACTAAAGCGTTGTTGGTTCTGTGTTTAGCTGTCCTCCTATAGGTTCCTATGGACTTTTTCCAGGCACTTCTATTGTATTCAGTACTTTGGGATGGCTCTGTAACAGATGAAGCCAATAATGTATTAACAGTACCAACTGAGAGAAAGTATGGTTCACTGAGGTTACTAAAAACAAAAAGCAATTCAAATCAATGGCAATCTACAAGAAGAGTTAAAGATTTTAAAAGCTATTATTAAAATTGCTATATTGGTCTATGATGCTATGTTATATGTGTGTACATATTGTATGTCCACATGGGGAAATTTTATGAAGAGTTTTATTTTAAATGGCTTATAGATAAGATTGTCCATAAATTGAAGCTGCTAAAATCAATCAAAGATACATTTTAATTTGTGTGACCTGAATCTGTGTATCAATGTTTTAAACTTGTTGGCAGAAAGAAACTAAAAACATTTTATATGTTTGTGCTTAAGTTTACTGGTGAAACAAACTACACCATGTTAGATATTTAAGAGGTGTTTTCAAATACATGATTCTTAAAATTTATAGAAGGCATTGGTCCTTCTGATAAATGTTTTCTTAAGTTGTTATCTAATGGTTGAAACGGTTTGCTAAGTATTCATGTGATATTGCTATTGTCAGCAAGCGATCTAGGACTTGCTCCCTCATTTCTCTATTCTAAGCCCAACTTGTTCTTTCATTTCTCTACTCTCCTCAAGGTAGGAAACTAATTCTATTACAAAGGGATCTATAGGATGCACAATTTAATCTTTAGACCTTATAAAAGAGATGGCTAACATTTTGCTGTAATAGCATAGCCAAAATAAGAACTTAAATAATAATCTCATAGCTAGATTCACTTCGCCATCAGCGAAGTATACAGTAAGTAGAAAAAACCTCCCTTTCAGACCAAAGGGAAAGAAAGTGTTAAAGTGAGACTATAATTTTCCTCATGGGCATTGTCTACCTTAGAAAAACTACTACAGAACATGCCTGTGACTATAGACTTGTAGTTCAGGCCCACCGAAGATTAGAGATGGGACTTGGGCACTCCCTTGACTTGCATCCTCTGGTCTGCTTTAACACAACCAGGAGGAAAAGAAAGCTAGGCATCAGAAGCAATGGGTGGCAGGCCTATTAACGGCTGATCTGTACAGTGATCTGCCCTCAAGGAGACCCAACAGGCCAGTCCACTGCAGTGGCGCTCAATGTGGTAAGCCTGGGCTTCAGCAGAAGTCAGCTTGTGAAGAGCCCTGGCAGCTCTGCCAAGAGTTGGATCACTGGAAATGGACCTGCCCTGGAGTCGAAGGATGCCCAGGTCAGAGCCACAGATCTTATTGGCTCTAAGCTGAAAAGCCCTTCACTCAGCCCAGCTTCCAAAGTGACCACTGCAGCTGAGGGGATGGCCATACTTGGGTCAGCAACATTGCAGGCAGAACTGTAAATTTCTTGTTAGAGATGCCCCCTGCCTTTACCTGGCCAGCTCTCCTCCCAGGCCAGCCAAGTAATGAAAGTCATTTCCAGTTATCTTTATATACAGAAGATCAATTCAGTATATAATTAGTAAAGATCTCATCAGTTTGTACCCACACAGAAACATAAAGTGTAAAAATACTGTTTCAGTACTAGTTATAGCATCACTGCACATTAGACAACACATTAAGGACAGATCCACATGGGATGTAAGTACACAGTGACTCCTGTTGCTGACTTAACAATTTGACACTCCTGTTCATGGCGTCAGTAATCTCCCTAGGCTCTAGTCATGAGTTGCCAGGGCTATGGAAGCCTTTAGAGTTCGCTGACTTTGATCTTATTCCAATAGGGTCATAGTCAAAGTGGAGTTCTCTCCTCCCTTCAGAGCAAGGTACCTCCTTCTTTGATGGTCCCGTTCTTTCCACTGGGATCTCACTCACAGAGATCTTTCATTTAGGTCTTCTTCTTTTTTTTTTTTTCTTTTCCATGGTATCCTGGCTTTCCATGCCTACAATACTCTCATGGGCTCTTCAGCCAGATCCGAATGCCTTAAGGGCTGATTCTGAGGCCAGAGTCCTGTTTAGGACATCTGCCATTCTATGAGTCTGCTGTGTATCCCGCTTCCCATGTTGGATCCTTCTCTCCCTTTTTGATTCTATCAGTTAGTATTAGCAGACACTTGTCTTGTTTGTGTGATCCCTTTGACTCTTAGACCTATCAGAGCCATCAATTGTGAACTGAAATTGATCACTTGGACTAGTGAGATGGCTTTGGTACATGCCACCTTGATGGGATTGCATTGGAATCCCCTGGCACATTTCTAACTCCACCATTTGGGGCAAGTCCGATTGAGCCTGTCCCAAATTGTACATCTCCTCCCTCTCTTTTTCCACGCTTAAATTTAACAGGGATCACTTTTCAGTTAAAATTTAAACACCTAAGAATAATTGTGTGTTAATTACAGAGTTCAACCACTAGTACTAGAACAACAACAACAACAAACACTAAAAAGGATAAAGTATTACATTGTACATCTAGACTCAGGACAAGAGCTGAACCAACCAAAATTAACATTTGGGATTGCATCACATTGAGAAGTTTCTGTACTTCAAAAGAAACAGTCAGGAAAGTGAAGAGGCAACCGACAGAATGGGAAAAAATATTTGCAAACTATACTACAGATAAAGGGTTGATAACCAGAATCTACAAAGAAATCAAGAAACTCCCACAACAACAAAACAAACAACCCACTGAAGAGATGGGCCAAGGACCTCAATAGACATTTTCAAAAGAGGAAATCCAAATGGCCAACAGACACATGAAAAAATGTTCAAGATCACTAGCCATCAGAGAAATGCAAATCAAAACCACAATGAGGTTTCACCTCACCCTGGTGAGAATGGCTCACATTCAGAAATCTACCAACAACAGATGCTGGAGAGGATGTGGGGAAAAAGGGACCCTAACCCACTGTTGGTGGGAATGCAAACTGGTTAAGCCACTATGGAAGTCAGTCTGGAGATTCCTCAGAAACCTGAACATAACCCTACCATACAACCCAGCCATCCCACTCCTTGGAATTTACCCAAAGGAAATTAATTTGGCAAACAAAAAAGCCATCTGCACATTAATGTTTACTGCAGCTCAATTCACAATAGCTAAGACCTGGAACCAACCCAAATGCCCATCAACAGTAGGCTGAATAAAGAAATTATGGGACATGTACTCCATAGAATACTATACAGCAGTCAAAAACAATGAAACCCAGTCATTTGCAACAAGATGGAGGAATCTGGAAAACATCATGCTGAGTGAATTAAGCCAGTCGCAAAGAGACAGATATCATTTGTTTTCCCTGATCGGTGACAACTGAGCACCACAGGGGAAACCTGTGGAAGTGAAATGGACACTATGAGAAACAATGACCTGATCAGCTATTGTCCTGACTCTAGACTACATCTTTTCATCGGTGTGATCTTTCAACTACCCACAGGCATTTAGCAAGACATGCGATCTTCCTATATCTACTTATCAA
>NW_026909457.1:0-51079 GCF_033115175.1 Lepus europaeus
GGGGGCTTCTTGCCTGTGTGCAGGGCTTCTACGCACAAGGTGGCACCTCATCCCGGCCCAAGGGTGGTGGCAGGAACCCAGGAGGCGCTCGGGGACTCAGCAGGGCCCGCCCCTGGGGCAAGGGGTCTGGCAGGCTCCGGGGCAAATGGACTACGGAAGCCGAGAGGGGCCCGTCCGCGCCAAAACCCAAAACGCGCTGCGGCCTCCAGGGACACAGGGGACACAAGTGGCTGTGTGGCTTGCAGTGCCCGACCAGAGGGAGGAGGTTGTCTGGCTGCTGAGGCGCAGCCGGTGTCAGCCCTTCGGGGAACTGCCCGTGGATGCTTCGGGAATGGGGGCTGCCAACTCAGAACCCCCGTTCCCTGTGGCTGCAGCCAGCCAGGGGGCTCCAGGGTCGGGCGCGCCCGCGGCCTGGGGGCTTCTTGCCTGTGTGCAGGGCTTCTACGCACAAGGTTGCACCACATCCCGGCCCAAGGGTGGTGGCAGGAACTCAGGAGGCACTCAGGGACTCAGCAGGGCCCGCCCCTGGGGCAAGGGGTCTGGCAGGCTCCGGGGCAAATGGACTACGGAAGCCGAGAGGGGCCCGTCCGCGCCAAAACCCAAAACGCGCTGCGGCCTCCAGGGACACAGGGGACACAAGTGGCTGTGTGGCTTGCAGTGCCCGACCAGAGGGAGGGAGGTTGTCTGGCTGCTGAGGCGCAGCCGGTGTCAGCCCTTCGGGGAACTGCCCGTGGATGCTTCGGGAATGGGGGCTGCCAACTCAGAACCCCCGTTCCCTGTGGCTGCAGCCAGCCAGGGGGCTCCAGGGTCGGGCGCGCCCGCGGGCCTGGGGGGCTTCTTGCCTGTGTGCAGGGCTTCTACGCACAAGGTGGCACCTCATCCCGGCCCAAGGGTGGTGGCAGGAACTCAGGAGGCGCTCGGGGACTCAGCAGGGCCCGCCCCTGGGGCCAGGGGTCTGGCAGGCTCCAGGGCAAATGGACTACGGAAGCCGAGAGGGGCCCGTCCACGCCAAAACCCAAAACGCGCTGCGGCCTCCAGGGACACAGGGGACACAAGTGGCTGTGTGGCTTGCAGTGCCCGACCAGAGGGAGGGAGGTTGTCTGGCTGCTGAGGCGCAGCCGGTGTCAGCCCTTCGGGGAACTGCCCGTGGATGCTTCGGGAATGGGGGCTGCCAACTCAGAACCCCCGTTCCCTGTGGCTGCAGCCAGCCAGGGGGCTCCAGGGTCGGGCGCGCCCGCGGGCCTGGGGGGCTTCTTGCCTGTGTGCAGGGCTTCTACGCACAAGGTGGCACCACATCCCGGCCCAAGGGTGGTGCAGGAACTCAGGAGGCACTCAGGGACTCAGCAGGGCCCTCCCCTGGGGCAAGGGGTCTGGCAGGCTCCGGGGCAAATGGACTACGGAAGCCGAGAGGGGCCCGTCCGCGCCAAAACCCAAAATGCGCTGCGGCCTCCAGGGACACAGGGGACACAAGTGGCTGTGTGGCTTGCAGTGCCCGACCAGAGGGAGGGAGGTTGTCTGGCTGCTGAGGCGCAGCCGGTGTCAGCCCTTCGGGGAACTGCCCGTGGATGCTTCGGGAATGGGGGCTGCCAACTCAGAACCCCCGTTCCCTGTGGCTGCAGCCAGCCAGGGGGCTCCAGGGTCGGGCGCGCCCGCGGGCCTGGGGGGCTTCTTGCCTGTGTGCAGGGCTTCTACGCACAAGGTGGCACCACATCCCGGCCCAAGGGTGGTGGCAGGAACTCAGGAGGCACTGAGGGACTCAGCAGGGCCCGCCCCTGGGGCAAGGGGTCTGGCAGGCTCCGGGGCAAATGGACTACGGAAGCCGAGAGGGGCCCGTCCGCGCCAAAACCCAAAACGCGCTGCGGCCTCCAGGGACACAGGGGACACAAGTGGCTGTGTGGCTTGCAGTGCCCGACCAGAGGGAGGGAGGTTGTCTGGCTGCTGAGGCGCAGCCGGTGTCAGCCCTTCGGGGAACTGCCCGTGGATGCTTCGGGAATGGGGGCTGCCAACTCAGTACCCCCGTTCCTGTGGCTGCAGCCAGCCAGGGGGCTCCAGGGTCGGGCGCGCCCGCGGGCCTGGGGGGCTTCTTGCCTGTGTGCAGGGCTTCTACGCACAAGGTGGCACCTCATCCCGGCCCAAGGGTGGTGGCAGGAACCCAGGAGGCGCTCGGGGACTCAGCAGGGCCCGCCCCTGGGGCAAGGGGTCTGGCAGGCTCCAGGGCAAATGGACTACGGAAGCCGAGAGGGGCCCGTCCGCGCCAAAACCCAAAACGCGCTGCGGCCTCCAGGGACACAGGGGACACAAGTGGCTGTGTGGCTTGCAGTGCCCGACCAGAGGGAGGGAGGTTGTCTGGCTGCTGAGGCGCAGCCGGTGTCAGCCCTTCGGGGAACTGCCCGTGGATGCTTCGGGAATGGGGGCTGCCAACTCAGAACCCCGTTCCCTGTGGCTGCAGCCAGCCAGGGGGCTCCAGGGTCGGGCGCGCCCGCGGGCCTGGGGGGCTTCTTGCCTGTGTGCAGGGCTTCTACGCACAAGGTGGCACCTCATCCCGGCCCAAGGGTGGTGGCAGGAACTCAGGAGGCGCTCGAGGACTCAGCAGGGCCCGCCCCTGGGGCCAGGGGTCTGGCAGGCTCCAGGGCAAATGGACTACGGAAGCCGAGAGGGGCCCGTCCACGCCAAAACCCAAAACGCGCTGCGGCCTCCAGGACACAGGGGACACAAGTGGCTGTGTGGCTTGCAGTGCCCGACCAGAGGGAGGGAGGTTGTCTGGCTGCTGAGGCGCAGCCGGTGTCAGCCCTTCGGGGAACTGCCCGTGGATGCTTCGGGAATGGGGGCTGCCAACTCAGAACCCCCGTTCCCTGTGGCTGCAGCCAGCCAGGGGGCTCCAGGGTCGGGCGCGCCCGCGGGCCTAGGGGCTTCTTGCCTGTGTGCAGGGCTTCTACGCACAAGGTGGCACCACATCCCGGCCCAAGGGTGGTGGCAGGAACTCAGGAGGCGCTCGGGGACTCAGCAGGGCCCGCCCCTGGGGCAAGGGGTCTGGCAGGCTCCGGGGCAAATGGACTACGGAAGCCGAGAGGGGCCCGTCCGCGCCAAAACCCAAAACGCGCTGCGGCCTCCAGGGACACAGGGGACACAAGTGGCTGTGTGGCTTGCAGTGCCCGACCAGAGGGAGGGAGATTGTCTGGCTGCTGAGGCGCAGCCGGTGTCAGCCCTTCGGGGAACTGCCCGTGGATGCTTCGGGAATGGGGGCTGCCAACTCAGAACCCCCATTCCCTGTGGCTGCAGCCAGCCAGGGGGCTCCAGGGTCGGGCGCGCCCGCGGGCCTGGGGGGCTTCTTGCCTGTGTGCAGGGCTTCTACGCACAAGGTGGCACCACATCCCGGCCCAAGGGTGGTGGCAGGAACTCAGGAGGCACTCGGGGACTCAGCAGGGCCCGCCCCTGGGGCAAGGGGTCTGGCAGGCTCCGGGGCAAATGGACTACGGAAGCCGAGAGGGGCCCGTCCGCGCCAAAACCCAAAACGCGCTGCGGCCTCCAGGGACACAGGGGACACAAGTGGCTGTGTGGCTTGCAGTGCCCGACCAGAGGGAGGGAGGTTGTCTGGCTGCTGAGGCGCAGCCGGTGTCAGCCCTTCGGGGAACTGCCCGTGGATGCTTCGGGAATGGGGGCTGCCAACTCAGAACCCCCGTTCCCTGTGGCTGCAGCCAGCCAGGGGGCTCCAGGATCGGGCGCGCCCGCGGGCCTGGGGGGCTTCTTGCCTGTGTGCAGGGCTTCTACGCACAAGGTGGCACCTCATCCGGGCCCAAGGGTGGTGGCAGGAACTCAGGAGGCGCTCGGGGACTCAGCAGGGCCCGCCTCAGGGGCCAGGGGTCTGGCAGGCTCCAGGGCAAATGGACTACGGAAGCCGAGAGGGGCCCGTCCGCGCCAAAACCCAAAACGCGCTGCGGCCTCAGGGACACAGGGGACACAAGTGGCTGTGTGGCTTGCAGTGCCCGACCAGAGGGAGGGAGGTTGTCTGGCTGCTGAGGCGCAGCCGGTGTCAGCCCTTCGGGGAACTGCCCGTGGATGCTTCGGGAATGGGGGCTGCCAACTCAGAACCCCCGTTCCCTGTGGCTGCAGCCAGCCAGGGGCTCCAGGGTCGGGCGCGCCCGCGGGCCTAGGGGCTTCTTGCCTGTGTGCAGGGCTTCTACGCACAAGGTGGCACCACATCCCGGCCCAAGGGTGGTGGCAGGAACTCAGGAGGCGCTCGGGGACTCAGCAGGGCCCGCCCCTGGGGCAAGGGGTCTGGCAGGCTCCGGGGCAAATGGACTACGGAAGCCGAGAGGGGCCCGTCCGCGCCAAAACCCAAAACGCGCTGCGGCCTCCAGGGACACAGGGGACACAAGTGGCTGTGTGGCTTGCAGTGCCCGACCAGAGGGAGGGAGATTGTCTGGCTGCTGAGGCGCAGCCGGTGTCAGCCCTTCGGGGAACTGCCCGTGGATGCTTCGGGAATGGGGGCTGCCAACTCAGAACCCCCATTCCCTGTGGCTGCAGCCAGCCAGGGGGCTCCAGGGTCGGGCGCGCCCGCGGGCCTGGGGGGCTTCTTGCCTGTGTGCAGGGCTTCTACGCACAAGGTGGCACCACATCCCGGCCCAAGGGTGGTGGCAGGAACTCAGGAGGCACTGAGGGACTCAGCAGGGCCCGCCCTGGGGCAAGGGGTCTGGCAGGCTCCGGGGCAAATGGACTACGGAAGCCGAGAGGGGCCCGTCCGCGCCAAAACCCAAAACCCAAAACGCGCTGCGGCCTCCAGGGACACAGGGGACACAAGTGGCTGTGTGGCTTGCAGGTGCCCGACCAGAGGGAGGGAGGTTGTTCTGGCTGCTGAGGCGCAGCCGGTGTCAGCCCTTCGGGGAACTGCCCGTGGATGCTTCGGGGAATGGGGGCTGCCCAACTCAGAACCCCGTTCCCTGTGGCTGCAGCCAGCCAGGGGGCTCCAGGGTCGGGCGCGCCCGCGGGCCTGGGGGCTTCTTGCCTGTGTGCAGGCTTCACGCACAAGGTGGCACCTCATCCCGGCCCAAGGGTGGTGGCAGAACCCAGGAGGCGCTCGGGACTCAGCAGGGCCCGCCCCTGGGCAAGGGGTCTGGCAGGCTCCGGGGCAATGGACTACGGAAGCCGAGAGGGGCCCGGTCCGCGCCAAAACCCAAAACGCGCTGCGGCCTCCAGGGACACAGGGGACACAAGTGGCTGTGTGGCTTGCAGTGCCCGACCAGAGGAGGGAGTTGTCTGGCTGCTGAGGCGCAGCCGGTGTCAGCCCTTCGGGGAACTGCCCGTGGATGCTTCGGGAATGGGGGCTGCCAACTCAGAACCCCCGTTCCCTGTGGCTGCAGCCAGCCAGGGGGCTCCAGGGTCGGGCGCGCCCGCGGGCCTGGGGGCTTCTTGCCTGTGTGCAGGGCTTCTACGCACAAGGTTGCACCACATCCCGGCCCAAGGGTGGTGGCAGGAACTCAGGAGGCACTCAGGACTCAGCAGGGCCCGCCCCTGGGGCAAGGGGTCTGGCAGGCTCCGGGGCAAATGGACTACGGAAGCCGAGAGGGGCCCGTCCGCGCCAAAACCCAAAACGCGCTGCGGCCTCCAGGGACACAGGGGACACAAGTGGCTGTGTGGCTTGCAGTGCCCGACCAGAGGGAGGAGGTTGTCTGGCTGCTGAGGCGCAGCCGGTGTCAGCCCTTCGGGGAACTGCCCGTGGATGCTTCGGGAATGGGGCTGCCAACTCAGAACCCCCGTTCCCTGTGGCTGCAGCCAGCCAGGGGGCTCCAGGGTCGGGCGCGCCCGCGGGCCTAGGGGCTTCTTGCCTGTGTGCAGGGCTTCTACGCACAAGGTGGCACCTCATCCCGGCCCAAGGGTGGTGGCAGGAACTCAGGAGGCGCTCGGGGACTCAGCAGGGCCCGCCCCTGGGGCCAGGGGTCTGGCAGGCTCCAGGGCAAATGGACTACGGAAGCCGAGAGGGGCCCGTCCACGCCAAAACCCAAAACGCGCTGCGGCCTCCAGGGACACAGGGGACACAAGTGGCTGTGTGGCTTGCAGTGCCCGACCAGAGGGAGGGAGGTTGTCTGGCTGCTGAGGCGCAGCCGGTGTCAGCCCTTCGGGGAACTGCCCGTGGATGCTTCGGGAATGGGGGCTGCCAACTCAGAACCCCCGTTCCCTGTGGCTGCAGCCAGCCAGGGGGCTCCAGGGTCGGGCGCGCCCGCGGGCCTGGGGGGCTTCTTGCCTGTGTGCAGGGCTTCTACGCACAAGGTGGCACCACATCCCGGCCCAAGGGTGGTGGCAGGAACTCAGGAGGCACTCAGGGACTCAGCAGGGCCCTCCCCTGGGGCAAGGGGTCTGGCAGGCTCCGGGGCAAATGGACTACGGAAGCCGAGAGGGGCCCGTCCGCGCCAAAACCCAAAACGCGCTGCGGCCTCCAGGGACACAGGGGACACAAGTGGCTGTGTGGCTTGCAGTGCCCGACCAGAGGGAGGGAGGTTGTCTGGCTGCTGAGGCGCAGCCGGTGTCAGCCCTTCGGGGAACTGCCCGTGGATGCTTCGGGAATGGGGGCTGCCAACTCAGAACCCCCGTTCCCTGTGGCTGCAGCCAGCCAGGGGGCTCCAGGGTCGGGCGCGCCCGCGGGCCTGGGGGGCTTCTTGCCTGTGTGCAGGGCTTCTACGCACAAGGTGGCACCACATCCCGGCCCAAGGGTGGTGGCAGGAACTCAGGAGGCACTGAGGGACTCAGCAGGGCCCGCCCCTGGGGCAAGGGGTCTGGCAGGCTCCGGGGCAAATGGACTACGGAAGCCGAGAGGGGCCCGTCCGCGCCAAAACCCAAAACGCGCTGCGGCCTCCAGGGACACAGGGGACACAAGTGGCTGTGTGGCTTGCAGTGCCCGACCAGAGGGAGGGAGGTTGTCTGGCTGCTGAGGCGCAGCCGGTGTCAGCCCTTCGGGGAACTGCCCGTGGATGCTTCGGGAATGGGGGCTGCCAACTCAGTACCCCCGTTCCCTGTGGCTGCAGCCAGCCAGGGGGCTCCAGGGTCGGGCGCGCCCGCGGGCCTGGGGGGCTTCTTGCCTGTGTGCAGGGCTTCTACGCACAAGGTGGCACCTCATCCCGGCCCAAGGGTGGTGGCAGGAACCCAGGAGGCGCTCGGGGACTCAGCAGGGCCCGCCCCTGGGGCAAGGGGTCTGGCAGGCTCCAGGGCAAATGGACTACGGAAGCCGAGAGGGGCCCGTCCGCGCCAAAACCCAAAACGCGCTGCGGCCTCCAGGGACACAGGGGACACAAGTGGCTGTGTGGCTTGCAGTGCCCGACCAGAGGGAGGGAGGTTGTCTGGCTGCTGAGGCGCAGCCGGTGTCAGCCCTTCGGGGAACTGCCCGTGGATGCTTCGGGAATGGGGGCTGCCAACTCAGAACCCCCGTTCCCTGTGGCTGCAGCCAGCCAGGGGGCTCCAGGGTCGGGCGCGCCCGCGGGCCTGGGGGGCTTCTTGCCTGTGTGCAGGGCTTCTACGCACAAGGTGGCACCTCATCCCGGCCCAAGGGTGGTGGCAGGAACTCAGGAGGCGCTCGGGGACTCAGCAGGGCCCGCCCCTGGGGCCAGGGGTCTGGCAGGCTCCAGGGCAAATGGACTACGGAAGCCGAGAGGGGCCCGTCCACGCCAAAACCCAAAACGCGCTGCGGCCTCCAGGGACACAGGGGACACAAGTGGCTGTGTGGCTTGCAGTGCCCGACCAGAGGGAGGGAGGTTGTCTGGCTGCTGAGGCGCAGCCGGTGTCAGCCCTTCGGGGAACTGCCCGTGGATGCTTCGGGAATGGGGGCTGCCAACTCAGAACCCCCGTTCCCTGTGGCTGCAGCCAGCCAGGGGGCTCCAGGGTCGGGCGCGCCCGCGGGCCTAGGGGCTTCTTGCCTGTGTGCAGGGCTTCTACGCACAAGGTGGCACCACATCCCGGCCCAAGGGTGGTGGCAGGAACTCAGGAGGCGCTCGGGGACTCAGCAGGGCCCGCCCCTGGGGCAAGGGGTCTGGCAGGCTCTGGGGCAAATGGACTACGGAAGCCGAGAGGGGCCCGTCCGCGCCAAAACCCAAAACGCGCTGCGGCCTCCAGGGACACAGGGGACACAAGTGGCTGTGTGGCTTGCAGTGCCCGACCAGAGGGAGGGAGATTGTCTGGCTGCTGAGGCGCAGCCGGTGTCAGCCCTTCGGGGAACTGCCCGTGGATGCTTCGGGAATGGGGGCTGCCAACTCAGAACCCCCGTTCCCTGTGGCTGCAGCCAGCCAGGGGGCTCCAGGGTCGGGCGCGCCCGCGGGCCTGGGGGGCTTCTTGCCTGTGTGCAGGGCTTCTACGCACAAGGTGGCACCACATCCCGGCCCAAGGGTGGTGGCAGGAACTCAGGAGGCACTGAGGGACTCAGCAGGGCCCGCCCCTGGGGCAAGGGGTCTGGCAGGCTCCGGGGCAAATGGACTACGGAAGCCGAGAGGGGCCCGTCCGCGCCAAAACCCAAAACGCGCTGCGGCCTCCAGGGACACAGGGGACACAAGTGGCTGTGTGGCTTGCAGTGCCCGACCAGAGGGAGGGAGGTTGTCTGGCTGCTGAGGCGCAGCCGGTGTCAGCCCTTCGGGGAACTGCCCGTGGATGCTTCGGGAATGGGGGCTGCCAACTCAGTACCCCCGTTCCCTGTGGCTGCAGCCAGCCAGGGGGCTCCAGGGTCGGGCGCGCCCGCGGGCCTGGGGGGCTTCTTGCCTGTGTGCAGGGCTTCTACGCACAAGGTGGCACCTCATCCCGGCCCAAGGGTGGTGGCAGGAACCCAGGAGGCGCTCGGGGACTCAGCAGGGCCCGCCCCTGGGGCAAGGGGTCTGGCAGGCTCCGGGGCAAATGGACTACGGAAGCCGAGAGGGGCCCGTCCGCGCCAAAACCCAAAACGCGCTGCGGCCTCCAGGGACACAGGGGACACAAGTGGCTGTGTGGCTTGCAGTGCCCGACCAGAGGGAGGGAGGTTGTCTGGCTGCTGAGGCGCAGCCGGTGTCAGCCCTTCGGGGAACTGCCCGTGGATGCTTCGGGAATGGGGGCTGCCAACTCAGTACCCCCGTTCCCTGTGGCTGCAGCCAGCCAGGGGGCTCCAGGGTCGGGCGCGCCCGCGGGCCTGGGGGGCTTCTTGCCTGTGTGCAGGGCTTCTACGCACAAGGTGGCACCTCATCCCGGCCCAAGGGTGGTGGCAGGAACCCAGGAGGCGCTCGGGGACTCAGCAGGGCCCGCCCCTGGGGCAAGGGGTCTGGCAGGCTCCGGGGCAAATGGACTACGGAAGCCGAGAGGGGCCCGTCCGCGCCAAAACCCAAAACGCGCTGCGGCCTCCAGGGACACAGGGGACACAAGTGGCTGTGTGGCTTGCAGTGCCCGACCAGAGGGAGGGAGGTTGTCTGGCTGCTGAGGCGCAGCCGGTGTCAGCCCTTCGGGGAACTGCCCGTGGATGCTTCGGGAATGGGGGCTGCCAACTCAGAACCCCCGTTCCCTGTGGCTGCAGCCAGCCAGGGGGCTCCAGGGTCGGGCGCGCCCGCGGGCCTGGGGGGCTTCTTGCCTGTGTGCAGGGCTTCTACGCACAAGGTGGCACCACATCCCGGCCCAAGGGTGGTGGCAGGAACTCAGGAGGCACTGAGGGACTCAGCAGGGCCCGCCCCTGGGGCAAGGGGTCTGGCAGGCTCCGGGGCAAATGGACTACGGAAGCCGAGAGGGGCCCTTCCGCGCCAAAACCCAAAACGCGCTGCGGCCTCCAGGGACACAGGGGACACAAGTGGCTGTGTGGCTTGCAGTGCCCGACCAGAGGGAGGGAGGTTGTCTGGCTGCTGAGGCGCAGCCGGTGTCAGCCCTTCGGGGAACTGCCCGTGGATGCTTCGGGAATGGGGGCTGCCAACTCAGAACCCCCGTTCCCTGTGGCTGCAGCCAGCCAGGGGGCTCCAGGGTCGGGCGCGCCCGCGGGCCTGGGGGGCTTCTTGCCTGTGTGCAGGGCTTCTACGCACAAGGTGGCACCACATCCCGGCCCAAGGGTGGTGGCAGGAACTCAGGAGGCACTCAGGGACTCAGCAGGGCCCGCCCCTGGGGCAAGGGGTCTGGCAGGCTCCGGGGCAAATGGACTACGGAAGCCGAGAGGGGCCCGTCCGCGCCAAAACCCAAAACGCGCTGCGGCCTCCAGGGACACAGGGGACACAAGTGGCTGTGTGGCTTGCAGTGCCCGACCAGAGGGAGGGAGGTTGTCTGGCTGCTGAGGCGCAGCCGGTGTCAGCCCTTCGGGGAACTGCCCGTGGATGCTTCGGGAATGGGGGCTGCCAACTCAGAACCCCCGTTCCCTGTGGCTGCAGCCAGCCAGGGGGCTCCAGGGTCGGGCGCGCCCGCGGGCCTGGGGGGCTTCTTGCCTGTGTGCAGGGCTTCTACGCACAAGGTGGCACCTCATCCCGGCCCAAGGGTGGTGGCAGGAACTCAGGAGGCGCTCGGGGACTCAGCAGGGCCCGCCTCAGGGGCCAGGGGTCTGGCAGGCTCCAGGGCAAATGGACTACGGAAGCCGAGAGGGGCCCGTCCGCGCCAAAACCCAAAACGCGCTGCGGCCTCCAGGGACACAGGGGACACAAGTGGCTGTGTGGCTTGCAGTGCCCGACCAGAGGGAGGGAGGTTGTCTGGCTGCTGAGGCGCAGCCGGTGTCAGCCCTTCGGGGAACTGCCCGTGGATGCTTCGGGAATGGGGGCTGCCAACTCAGAACCCCCGTTCCCTGTGGCTGCAGCCAGCCAGGGGGCTCCAGGGTCGGGCGCGCCCGCGGGCCTAGGGGCTTCTTGCCTGTGTGCAGGGCTTCTACGCACAAGGTGGCACCACATCCCGGCCCAAGGGTGGTGGCAGGAACTCAGGAGGCGCTCGGGGACTCAGCAGGGCCCGCCCCTGGGGCAAGGGGTCTGGCAGGCTCCGGGGCAAATGGACTACGGAAGCCGAGAGGGGCCCGTCCGCGCCAAAACCCAAAATGTGCTGCGGCCTCCAGGGACACAGGGGACACAAGTGGCTGTGTGGCTTGCAGTGCCCGACCAGAGGGAGGGAGATTGTCTGGCTGCTGAGGCGCAGCCGGTGTCAGCCCTTCGGGGAACTGCCCGTGGATGCTTCGGGAATGGGGGCTGCCAACTCTGAACCCCCATTCCCTGTGGCTGCAGCCAGCCAGGGGGCTCCAGGGTCGGGCGCGCCCGCGGGCCTGGGGGGCTTCTTGCCTGTGTGCAGGGCTTCTACGCACAAGGTGGCACCACATCCCGGCCCAAGGGTGGTGGCAGGAACTCAGGAGGCACTGAGGGACTCAGCAGGGCCCGCCCCTGGGGCAAGGGGTCTGGCAGGCTCCGGGGCAAATGGACTACGGAAGCCGAGAGGGGCCCGTCCGCGCCAAAACCCAAAAACGCGCTGCGGCCTCCAGGGACACAGGGGACACAAGTGGCTGTGTGGCTTGCAGTGCCCGACCAGAGGGAGGGAGGTTGTCTGGCTGCTGAGGCGCAGCCGGTGTCAGCCCTTCGGGGAACTGCCCGTGGATGCTTCGGGAATGGGGGCTGCCAACTCAGAACCCCCGTTCCCTGTGGCTGCAGCCAGCCAGGGGGCTCCAGGGTCGGGCGCGCCCGCGGGCCTGGGGGGCTTCTTGCCTGTGTGCAGGGCTTCTACGCACAAGGTGGCACCTCATCCCGGCCCAAGGGTGGTGGCAGGAACTCAGGAGGCGCTCGGGGACTCAGCAGGGCCCGCCTCAGGGGCCAGGGGTCTGGCAGGCTCCAGGGCAAATGGACTACGGAAGCCGAGAGGGGCCCGTCCGCGCCAAAACCCAAAACGCGCTGCGGCCTCCAGGGACACAGGGGACACAAGTGGCTGTGTGGCTTGCAGTGCCCGACCAGAGGGAGGGAGGTTGTCTGGCTGCTGAGGCGCAGCCAGTGTCAGCCCTTCGGGGAACTGCCCGTGGATGCTTCGGGAATGGGGGCTGCCAACTCAGAACCCCCGTTCCCTGTGGCTGCAGCCAGCCAGGGGGCTCCAGGGTCGGGCGCGCCCGCGGGCCTGGGGGGCTTCTTGCCTGTGTGCAGGGCTTCTACGCACAAGGTGGCACCACATCCCGGCCCAAGGGTGGTGGCAGGAACTCAGGAGGCACTCAGGGACTCAGCAGGGCCCGCCCCTGGGGCAAGGGGTCTGGCAGGCTCCGGGGCAAATGGACTACGGAAGCCGAGAGGGGCCCGTCCGCGCCAAAACCCAAAACGCGCTGCGGCCTCCAGGGACACAGGGGACACAAGTGGCTGTGTGGCTTGCAGTGCCCGACCAGAGGGAGGGAGGTTGTCTGGCTGCTGAGGCGCAGCCGGTGTCAGCCCTTCGGGGAACTGCCCGTGGATGCTTCGGGAATGGGGGCTGCCAACTCAGAACCCCCGTTCCCTGTGGCTGCAGCCAGCCAGGGGGCTCCAGGGTCGGGCGCGCCCGCGGGCCTGGGGGGCTTCTTGCCTGTGTGCAGGGCTTCTACGCACAAGGTGGCACCACATCCCGGCTAAAGGGTGGTGGCAGGAACTCAGGAGGCACTCAGGGACTCAGCAGGGCCTGCCCCTGGGGCAAGGGGTCTGGCAGGCTCCGGGGCAAATGGACTACGGAAGCCGAGAGGGGCCCGTCCGCGCCAAAATCCAAAACGCGCTGCGGCCTCCAGGGACACAGGGGACACAAGTGGCTGTGTGGCTTGCAGTGCCCGACCAGAGGGAGGGAGGTTGTCTGGCTGCTGAGGCGCAGCCGGTGTCAGCCCTTCGGGGAACTGCCCGTGGATGCTTCGGGAATGGGGGCTGCCAACTCAGAACCCCCGTTCCCTGTGGCTGCAGCCAGCCAGGGGGCTCCAGGGTCGGGCGCGCCCGCGGGCCTGGGGGGCTTCTTGCCTGTGTGCAGGGCTTCTACGCACAAGGTGGCACCTCATCCCGGCCCAAGGGTGGTGGCAGGAACTCAGGAGGCGCTCGGGGACTCAGCAGGGCCCGCCCCTGGGGCAAGGGGTCTGGCAGGCTCCGGGGCAAATGGACTTCGGAAGCCGAGAGGGGCCCGTCCGCGCCAAAACCCAAAATGCGCTGCGGCCTCCAGGGACACAGGGGACACAAGTGGCTGTGTGGCTTGCAGTGCCCGACCAGAGGGAGGGAGATTGTCTGGCTGCTGAGGCGCAGCCGGTGTTAGCCCTTCGGGGAACTGCCCGTGGATGCTTCGGGAATGGGGGCTGCCAACTCAGAACCCCCATTCCCTGTGGCTGCAGCCAGCCAGGGGGCTCTAGGTTCGGGCGCGCCCGCGGGCCTGGGGGGCTTCTTGCCTGTGTGCAGGGCTTCTACGCACAAGGTGGCACCACATCCCGGCCCAAGGGTGGTGGCAGGAACTCAGGAGGCACTCAGGGACTCAGCAGGGCCCGCCCCTGGGGCAAGGGGTCTGGCAGGCTCCGGGGCAAATGGACTACGGAAGCCGAGAGGGGCCCGTCCGCGCCAAAACCCAAAACGTGCTGCGGCCTCCAGGGACACAGGGGACACAAGTGGCTGTGTGGCTTGCAGTGCCCGACCAGAGGGAGGGAGGTTGTCTGGCTGCTGAGGCGCAGCCGGTGTCAGCCCTTCGGGGAACTGCCCGTGGATGCTTCGGGAATGGGGGCTGCCAACTAAGAACCCCCGTTCCCTGTGGCTGCAGCCAGCCAGGGGGCTCCAGGGTTGGGCGCGCCCGCGGGCCTAGGGGCTTCTTGCCTGTGTGCAGGGCTTCTACGCACAAGGTGGCACCTCATCCCGGCCCAAGGGTGGTGGCAGGAACTCAGGAGGCGCTCGGGGACTCAGCAGGGCCCGCCCCTGGGGCAAGGGGTCTGGCAGGCTCCAGGGCAAATGGACTACGGAAGCCGAGAGGGGCCCGTCCGCGCCAAAACCCAAAACGCGCTGCGGCCTCCAGGGACACAGGGGACACAAGTGGCTGTGTGGCTTGCAGTGCCCGACCAGAGGGAGGGAGGTTGTCTGGCTGCTGAGGCGCAGCCGGTGTCAGCCCTTCGGGGAACTGCCCGTGGATGCTTCGGGAATGGGGGCTGCCAACTCAGAACCCCCGTTCCCTGTGGCTGCAGCCAGCCAGGGGGCTCCAGGGTCGGGCGCGCCCGCGGGCCTGGGGGGCTTCTTGCCTGTGTGCAGGGCTTCTACGCACAAGGTGGCACCACATCCCGGCCCAAGGGTGGTGGCAGGAACTCAGGAGGCACTCAGGGACTCAGCAGGGCCCGCCCCTGGGGCAAGGGGTCTGGCAGGCTCCGGGGCAAATGGACTACGGAAGCCGAGAGGGGCCCGTCCACGCCAAAACCCAAAACGCGCTGCGGCCTCCAGGGACACAGGGGACACAAGTGGCTGTGTGGCTTGCAGTGCCCGACCAGAGGGAGGGAGGTTGTCTGGCTGCTGAGGCGCAGCCGGTGTCAGCCCTTCGGGGAACTGCCCGTGGATGCTTCGGGAATGGGGGCTGCCAACTCAGAACCCCCGTTCCCTGTGGCTGCAGCCAGCCAGGGGGCTCCAGGGTCGGGCGCGCCCGTGGGCCTGGGGGGCTTCTTGCCTGTGTGCAGGGCTTCTACGCACAAGGTGGCACCTCATCCCGGCCCAAGGGTGGTGGCAGGAACTCAGGAGGCACTGAGGGACTCAGCAGGGCCCGCCCCTGGGGCAAGGGTTCTGGCAGGCTCCAGGGCAAATGGACTACGGAAGCCGAGAGGGGCCCGTCCACGCCAAAACCCAAAACGCGCTGCGGCCTCCAGGGACACAGGGGACACAAGTGGCTGTGTGGCTTGCAGTGCCCGACCAGAGGGAGGGAGGTTGTCTGGCTGCTGAGGCGCAGCCGGTGTCAGCCCTTCGGGGAACTGCCCGTGGATGCTTCGGGAATGGGGGCTGCCAACTCAGAACCCCCATTCCCTGTGGCTGCAGCCAGCCAGGGGGCTCCAGGGTCGGGCGCGCCCGCAGGCCTGGGGGGCTTCTTGCCTGTGTGCAGGGCTTCTACGCACAAGGTGGCACCACATCCCGGCCCAAGGGTGGTGGCAGGAACTCAGGAGGCACTCAGGGACTCAGCAGGGCCCGCCCCTGGGGCAAGGGGTCTGGCAGGCTCCGGGGCAAATGGACTACGGAAGCCGAGAGGGGCCCGTCCGCGCCAAAACCCAAAACGCGCTGCGGCCTCCAGGGACACAGGGGACACAAGTGGCTGTGTGGCTTGCAGTGCCCGACCAGAGGGAGGGAGGTTGTCTGGCTGCTGAGGCGCAGCCGGTGTCAGCCCTTCGGGGAACTGCCCGTGGATGCTTCGGGAATGGGGGCTGCCAACTCAGTACCCCCGTTCCCTGTGGCTGCAGCCAGCCAGGGGGCTCCAGGGTCGGGCGCACCCGCGGGCCTGGGGGGCTTCTTGCCTGTGTGCAGGGCTTCTACGCACAAGGTGGCACCTCATCCTGGCCCAAGGGTGGTGGCAGGAACCCAGGAGGCGCTCGGGGACTCAGCAGGGCCCGCCCCTGGGGCAAGGGGTCTGGCAGGCTCCGGGGCAAATGGACTACGGAAGCCGAGAGGGGCCCGTCCGCGCCAAAACCCAAAACGCGCTGCGGCCTCCAGGGACACAGGGGACACAAGTGGCTGTGTGGCTTGCAGTGCCCGACCAGAGGGAGGGAGGTTGTCTGGCTGCTGAGGCGCAGCCGGTGTCAGCCCTTCGGGGAACTGCCCGTGGATGCTTCGGGAATGGGGGCTGCCAACTCAGAACCCCCGTTCCCTGTGGCTGCAGCCAGCCAGGGGGCTCCAGGGTCGGGCGCGCCCGCGGGCCTGGGGGGCTTCTTGCCTGTGTGCAGGGCTTCTACGCACAAGGTGGCACCACATCCCGGCCCAAGGGTGGTGGCAGGAACTCAGGAGGCACTCAGGGACTCAGCAGGGCCCTCCCCTGGGGCAAGGGGTCTGGCAGGCTCCGGGGCAAATGGACTACGGAAGCCGAGAGGGGCCCGTCCGCGCCAAAACCCAAAACGCGCTGCGGCCTCCAGGGACACAGGGGACACAAGTGGCTGTGTGGCTTGCAGTGCCCGACCAGAGGGAGGGAGGTTGTCTGGCTGCTGAGGCGCAGCCGGTGTCAGCCCTTCGGGGAACTGCCCGTGGATGCTTCGGGAATGGGGGCTGCCAACTCAGAACCCCCGTTCCCTGTGGCTGCAGCCAGCCAGGGGGCTCCAGGGTCGGGCGCGCCCGCGGGCCTGGGGGGCTTCTTGCCTGTGTGCAGGGCTTCTACGCACAAGGTGGCACCACATCCCGGCCCAAGGGTGGTGGCAGGAACTCAGGAGGCGCTCGGGGACTCAGCAGGGCCCGCCCCTGGGGCAAGGGGTCTGGCAGGCTCCGGGGCAAATGGACTACGGAAGCCGAGAGGGGCCCGTCCGCGCCAAAACCCAAAACGCGCTGCGGCCTCCAGGGACACAGGGGACACAAGTGGCTGTGTGGCTTGCAGTGCCCGACCAGAGGGAGGGAGGTTGTCTGGCTGCTGAGGCGCAGCCGGTGTCAGCCCTTCGGGGAACTGCCCGTGGATGCTTCGGGAATGGGGGCTGCCAACTCAGTACCCCCGTTCCCTGTGGCTGCAGCCAGCCAGGGGGCTCCAGGGTCGGGCGCGCCCGCGGGCCTGGGGGGCTTCTTGCCTGTGTGCAGGGCTTCTACGCACAAGGTGGCACCTCATCCCGGCCCAAGGGTGGTGGCAGGAACCCAGGAGGCGCTCGGGGACTCAGCAGGGCCCGCCCCTGGGGCAAGGGGTCTGGCAGGCTCCGGGGCAAATGGACTTCGGAAGCCGAGAGGGGCCCGTCCGCGCCAAAACCCAAAATGCGCTGCGGCCTCCAGGGACACAGGGGACACAAGTGGCTGTGTGGCTTGCAGTGCCCGACCAGAGGGAGGGAGATTGTCTGGCTGCTGAGGCGCAGCCGGTGTTAGCCCTTCGGGGAACTGCCCGTGGATGCTTCGGGAATGGGGGCTGCCAACTCAGAACCCCCATTCCCTGTGGCTGCAGCCAGCCAGGGGGCTCTAGGTTCGGGCGCGCCCGCGGGCCTGGGGGGCTTCTTGCCTGTGTGCAGGGCTTCTACGCACAAGGTGGCACCACATCCCGGCCCAAGGGTGGTGGCAGGAACTCAGGAGGCACTCAGGGACTCAGCAGGGCCCGCCCCTGGGGCAAGGGGTCTGGCAGGCTCCGGGGCAAATGGACTACGGAAGCCGAGAGGGGCCCGTCCGCGCCAAAACCCAAAACGTGCTGCGGCCTCCAGGGACACAGGGGACACAAGTGGCTGTGTGGCTTGCAGTGCCCGACCAGAGGGAGGGAGGTTGTCTGGCTGCTGAGGCGCAGCCGGTGTCAGCCCTTCGGGGAACTGCCCGTGGATGCTTCGGGAATGGGGGCTGCCAACTAAGAACCCCCGTTCCCTGTGGCTGCAGCCAGCCAGGGGGCTCCAGGGTTGGGCGCGCCCGCGGGCCTAGGGGCTTCTTGCCTGTGTGCAGGGCTTCTACGCACAAGGTGGCACCTCATCCCGGCCCAAGGGTGGTGGCAGGAACTCAGGAGGCGCTCGGGGACTCAGCAGGGCCCGCCCCTGGGGCAAGGGGTCTGGCAGGCTCCAGGGCAAATGGACTACGGAAGCCGAGAGGGGCCCGTCCGCGCCAAAACCCAAAACGCGCTGCGGCCTCCAGGGACACAGGGGACACAAGTGGCTGTGTGGCTTGCAGTGCCCGACCAGAGGGAGGGAGGTTGTCTGGCTGCTGAGGCGCAGCCGGTGTCAGCCCTTCGGGGAACTGCCCGTGGATGCTTCGGGAATGGGGGCTGCCAACTCAGAACCCCCGTTCCCTGTGGCTGCAGCCAGCCAGGGGGCTCCAGGGTCGGGCGCGCCCGCGGGCCTGGGGGGCTTCTTGCCTGTGTGCAGGGCTTCTACGCACAAGGTGGCACCACATCCCGGCCCAAGGGTGGTGGCAGGAACTCAGGAGGCACTCAGGGACTCAGCAGGGCCCGCCCCTGGGGCAAGGGGTCTGGCAGGCTCCGGGGCAAATGGACTACGGAAGCCGAGAGGGGCCCGTCCACGCCAAAACCCAAAACGCGCTGCGGCCTCCAGGGACACAGGGGACACAAGTGGCTGTGTGGCTTGCAGTGCCCGACCAGAGGGAGGGAGGTTGTCTGGCTGCTGAGGCGCAGCCGGTGTCAGCCCTTCGGGGAACTGCCCGTGGATGCTTCGGGAATGGGGGCTGCCAACTCAGAACCCCCGTTCCCTGTGGCTGCAGCCAGCCAGGGGGCTCCAGGGTCGGGCGCGCCCGTGGGCCTGGGGGGCTTCTTGCCTGTGTGCAGGGCTTCTACGCACAAGGTGGCACCTCATCCCGGCCCAAGGGTGGTGGCAGGAACTCAGGAGGCACTGAGGGACTCAGCAGGGCCCGCCCCTGGGGCAAGGGTTCTGGCAGGCTCCAGGGCAAATGGACTACGGAAGCCGAGAGGGGCCCGTCCACGCCAAAACCCAAAACGCGCTGCGGCCTCCAGGGACACAGGGGACACAAGTGGCTGTGTGGCTTGCAGTGCCCGACCAGAGGGAGGGAGGTTGTCTGGCTGCTGAGGCGCAGCCGGTGTCAGCCCTTCGGGGAACTGCCCGTGGATGCTTCGGGAATGGGGGCTGCCAACTCAGAACCCCCATTCCCTGTGGCTGCAGCCAGCCAGGGGGCTCCAGGGTCGGGCGCGCCCGCAGGCCTGGGGGGCTTCTTGCCTGTGTGCAGGGCTTCTACGCACAAGGTGGCACCACATCCCGGCCCAAGGGTGGTGGCAGGAACTCAGGAGGCACTCAGGGACTCAGCAGGGCCCGCCCCTGGGGCAAGGGGTCTGGCAGGCTCCGGGGCAAATGGACTACGGAAGCCGAGAGGGGCCCGTCCGCGCCAAAACCCAAAACGCGCTGCGGCCTCCAGGGACACAGGGGACACAAGTGGCTGTGTGGCTTGCAGTGCCCGACCAGAGGGAGGGAGGTTGTCTGGCTGCTGAGGCGCAGCCGGTGTCAGCCCTTCGGGGAACTGCCCGTGGATGCTTCGGGAATGGGGGCTGCCAACTCAGTACCCCCGTTCCCTGTGGCTGCAGCCAGCCAGGGGGCTCCAGGGTCGGGCGCACCCGCGGGCCTGGGGGGCTTCTTGCCTGTGTGCAGGGCTTCTACGCACAAGGTGGCACCTCATCCTGGCCCAAGGGTGGTGGCAGGAACCCAGGAGGCGCTCGGGGACTCAGCAGGGCCCGCCCCTGGGGCAAGGGGTCTGGCAGGCTCCGGGGCAAATGGACTACGGAAGCCGAGAGGGGCCCGTCCGCGCCAAAACCCAAAACGCGCTGCGGCCTCCAGGGACACAGGGGACACAAGTGGCTGTGTGGCTTGCAGTGCCCGACCAGAGGGAGGGAGGTTGTCTGGCTGCTGAGGCGCAGCCGGTGTCAGCCCTTCGGGGAACTGCCCGTGGATGCTTCGGGAATGGGGGCTGCCAACTCAGAACCCCCGTTCCCTGTGGCTGCAGCCAGCCAGGGGGCTCCAGGGTCGGGCGCGCCCGCGGGCCTGGGGGGCTTCTTGCCTGTGTGCAGGGCTTCTACGCACAAGGTGGCACCACATCCCGGCCCAAGGGTGGTGGCAGGAACTCAGGAGGCACTCAGGGACTCAGCAGGGCCCTCCCCTGGGGCAAGGGGTCTGGCAGGCTCCGGGGCAAATGGACTACGGAAGCCGAGAGGGGCCCGTCCGCGCCAAAACCCAAAACGCGCTGCGGCCTCCAGGGACACAGGGGACACAAGTGGCTGTGTGGCTTGCAGTGCCCGACCAGAGGGAGGGAGGTTGTCTGGCTGCTGAGGCGCAGCCGGTGTCAGCCCTTCGGGGAACTGCCCGTGGATGCTTCGGGAATGGGGGCTGCCAACTCAGAACCCCCGTTCCCTGTGGCTGCAGCCAGCCAGGGGGCTCCAGGGTCGGGCGCGCCCGCGGGCCTGGGGGGCTTCTTGCCTGTGTGCAGGGCTTCTACGCACAAGGTGGCACCACATCCCGGCCCAAGGGTGGTGGCAGGAACTCAGGAGGCGCTCGGGGACTCAGCAGGGCCCGCCCCTGGGGCAAGGGGTCTGGCAGGCTCCGGGGCAAATGGACTACGGAAGCCGAGAGGGGCCCGTCCGCGCCAAAACCCAAAACGCGCTGCGGCCTCCAGGGACACAGGGGACACAAGTGGCTGTGTGGCTTGCAGTGCCCGACCAGAGGGAGGGAGGTTGTCTGGCTGCTGAGGCGCAGCCGGTGTCAGCCCTTCGGGGAACTGCCCGTGGATGCTTCGGGAATGGGGGCTGCCAACTCAGTACCCCCGTTCCCTGTGGCTGCAGCCAGCCAGGGGGCTCCAGGGTCGGGCGCGCCCGCGGGCCTGGGGGGCTTCTTGCCTGTGTGCAGGGCTTCTACGCACAAGGTGGCACCTCATCCCGGCCCAAGGGTGGTGGCAGGAACCCAGGAGGCGCTCGGGGACTCAGCAGGGCCCGCCCCTGGGGCAAGGGGTCTGGCAGGCTCCGGGGCAAATGGACTACGGAAGCCGAGAGGGGCCCGTCCGCGCCAAAACCCAAAACGCGCTGCGGCCTCCAGGGACACAGGGGACACAAGTGGCTGTGTGGCTTGCAGTGCCCGACCAGAGGGAGGGAGGTTGTCTGGCTGCTGAGGCGCAGCCGGTGTCAGCCCTTCGGGGAACTGCCCGTGGATGCTTCGGGAATGGGGGCTGCCAACTCAGAACCCCCGTTCCCTGTGGCTGCAGCCAGCCAGGGGGCTCCAGGGTCGGGCGCGCCCGCGGGCCTGGGGGGCTTCTTGCCTGTGTGCAGGGCTTCTACGCACAAGGTGGCACCTCATCCCGGCCCAAGGGTGGTGGCAGGAACTCAGGAGGCGCTCGGGGACTCAGCAGGGCCCGCCCCTGGGGCCAGGGGTCTGGCAGGCTCTAGGGCAAATGGACTACGGAAGCCGAGAGGGGCCCGTCCACGCCAAAACCCAAAACGCGCTGCGGCCTCCAGGGACACAGGGGACACAAGTGGCTGTGTGGCTTGCAGTGCCCGACCAGAGGGAGGGAGGTTGTCTGGCTGCTGAGGCGCAGCCGGTGTCAGCCCTTCGGGGAACTGCCCGTGGATGCTTCGGGAATGGGGGCTGCCAACTCAGAACCCCCGTTCCCTGTGGCTGCAGCCAGCCAGGGGGCTCCAGGGTCGGGCGCGCCCGCGGGCCTAGGGGCTTCTTGCCTGTGTGCAGGGCTTCTACGCACAAGGTGGCACCACATCCCGGCCCAAGGGTGGTGGCAGGAACTCAGGAGGCGCTCGGGGACTCAGCAGGGCCCGCCCCTGGGGCAAGGGGTCTGGCAGGCTCTGGGGCAAATGGACTACGGAAGCCGAGAGGGGCCCGTCCGCGCCAAAACCCAAAACGCGCTGCGGCCTCCAGGGACACAGGGGACACAAGTGGCTGTGTGGCTTGCAGTGCCCGACCAGAGGGAGGGAGATTGTCTGGCTGCTGAGGCGCAGCCGGTGTCAGCCCTTCGGGGAACTGCCCGTGGATGCTTCGGGAATGGGGGCTGCCAACTCAGAACCCCCGTTCCCTGTGGCTGCAGCCAGCCAGGGGGCTCCAGGGTCGGGCGCGCCCGCGGGCCTGGGGGGCTTCTTGCCTGTGTGCAGGGCTTCTACGCACAAGGTGGCACCACATCCCGGCCCAAGGGTGGTGGCAGGAACTCAGGAGGCACTGAGGGACTCAGCAGGGCCCGCCCCTGGGGCAAGGGGTCTGGCAGGCTCCGGGGCAAATGGACTACGGAAGCCGAGAGGGGCCCGTCCGCGCCAAAACCCAAAACGCGCTGCGGCCTCCAGGGACACAGGGGAAACAAGTGGCTGTGTGGCTTGCAGTGCCCGACCAGAGGGAGGGAGGTTGTCTGGCTGCTGAGGCGCAGCCGGTGTCAGCCCTTCGGGGAACTGCCCGTGGATGCTTCGGGAATGGGGGCTGCCAACTCAGTACCCCCGTTCCCTGTGGCTGCAGCCAGCCAGGGGGCTCCAGGGTCGGGCGCGCCCGCGGGCCTGGGGGGCTTCTTGCCTGTGTGCAGGGCTTCTACGCACAAGGTGGCACCTCATCCCGGCCCAAGGGTGGTGGCAGGAACCCAGGAGGCGCTCGGGGACTCAGCAGGGCCCGCCCCTGGGGCAAGGGGTCTGGCAGGCTCCGGGGCAAATGGACTACGGAAGCCGAGAGGGGCCCGTCCGCGCCAAAACCCAAAACGCGCTGCGGCCTCCAGGGACACAGGGGACACAAGTGGCTGTGTGGCTTGCAGTGCCCGACCAGAGGGAGGGAGGTTGTCTGGCTGCTGAGGCGCAGCCGGTGTCAGCCCTTCGGGGAACTGCCCGTGGATGCTTCGGGAATGGGGGCTGCCAACTCAGTACCCCCGTTCCCTGTGGCTGCAGCCAGCCAGGGGGCTCCAGGGTCGGGCGCGCCCGCGGGCCTGGGGGGCTTCTTGCCTGTGTGCAGGGCTTCTACGCACAAGGTGGCACCTCATCCCGGCCCAAGGGTGGTGGCAGGAACCCAGGAGGCGCTCGGGGACTCAGCAGGGCCCGCCCCTGGGGCAAGGGGTCTGGCAGGCTCCGGGGCAAATGGACTACGGAAGCCGAGAGGGGCCCGTCCGCGCCAAAACCCAAAACGCGCTGCGGCCTCCAGGGACACAGGGGACACAAGTGGCTGTGTGGCTTGCAGTGCCCGACCAGAGGGAGGGAGGTTGTCTGGCTGCTGAGGCGCAGCCGGTGTCAGCCCTTCGGGGAACTGCCCGTGGATGCTTCGGGAATGGGGGCTGCCAACTCAGAACCCCCGTTCCCTGTGGCTGCAGCCAGCCAGGGGGCTCCAGGGTCGGGCGCGCCCGCGGGCCTGGGGGGCTTCTTGCCTGTGTGCAGGGCTTCTACGCACAAGGTGGCACCACATCCCGGCCCAAGGGTGGTGGCAGGAACTCAGGAGGCACTGAGGGACTCAGCAGGGCCCGCCCCTGGGGCAAGGGGTCTGGCAGGCTCCGGGGCAAATGGACTACGGAAGCCGAGAGGGGCCCTTCCGCGCCAAAACCCAAAACGCGCTGCGGCCTCCAGGGACACAGGGGACACAAGTGGCTGTGTGGCTTGCAGTGCCCGACCAGAGGGAGGGAGGTTGTCTGGCTGCTGAGGCGCAGCCGGTGTCAGCCCTTCGGGGAACTGCCCGTGGATGCTTCGGGAATGGGGGCTGCCAACTCAGAACCCCCGTTCCCTGTGGCTGCAGCCAGCCAGGGGGCTCCAGGGTCGGGCGCGCCCGCGGGCCTGGGGGGCTTCTTGCCTGTGTGCAGGGCTTCTACGCACAAGGTGGCACCTCATCCCGGCCCAAGGGTGGTGGCAGGAACTCAGGAGGCGCTCGGGGACTCAGCAGGGCCCGCCTCAGGGGCCAGGGGTCTGGCAGGCTCCAGGGCAAATGGACTACGGAAGCCGAGAGGGGCCCGTCCGCGCCAAAACCCAAAACGCGCTGCGGCCTCCAGGGACACAGGGGACACAAGTGGCTGTGTGGCTTGCAGTGCCCGACCAGAGGGAGGGAGGTTGTCTGGCTGCTGAGGCGCAGCCGGTGTCAGCCCTTCGGGGAACTGCCCGTGGATGCTTCGGGAATGGGGGCTGCCAACTCAGAACCCCCGTTCCCTGTGGCTGCAGCCAGCCAGGGGGCTCCAGGGTCGGGCGCGCCCGCGGGCCTAGGGGCTTCTTG
Organism: Lepus europaeus; assembly: GCF_033115175.1. Lineage (NCBI taxonomy): Eukaryota > Metazoa > Chordata > Mammalia > Lagomorpha > Leporidae > Lepus > Lepus europaeus. Next base: position 23,705 of record NW_026909457.1, read on the forward strand.
CCTGTGTGCAGGGCTTCTACGCACAAGGTGGCACCACATCCCGGCCCAAGGGTGGTGGCAGGAACTCAGGAGGCGCTCGGGGACTCAGCAGGGCCCGCCCCTGGGGCAAGGGGTCTGGCAGGCTCCGGGGCAAATGGACTACGGAAGCCGAGAGGGGCCCGTCCGCGCCAAAACCCAAAATGTGCTGCGGCCTCCAGGGACACAGGGGACACAAGTGGCTGTGTGGCTTGCAGTGCCCGACCAGAGGGAGGGAGATTGTCTGGCTGCTGAGGCGCAGCCGGTGTCAGCCCTTCGGGGAACTGCCCGTGGATGCTTCGGGAATGGGGGCTGCCAACTCAGAACCCCCGTTCCCTGTGGCTGCAGCCAGCCAGGGGGCTCCAGGGTCGGGCGCGCCCGCGGGCCTGGGGGGCTTCTTGCCTGTGTGCAGGGCTTCTACGCACAAGGTGGCACCACATCCCGGCCCAAGGGTGGTGGCAGGAACTCAGGAGGCACTGAGGGACTCAGCAGGGCCCGCCCCTGGGGCAAGGGGTCTGGCAGGCTCCGGGGCAAATGGACTACGGAAGCCGAGAGGGGCCCGTCCGCGCCAAAACCCAAAACGCGCTGCGGCCTCCAGGGACACAGGGGACACAAGTGGCTGTGTGGCTTGCAGTGCCCGACCAGAGGGAGGGAGGTTGTCTGGCTGCTGAGGCGCAGCCGGTGTCAGCCCTTCGGGGAACTGCCCGTGGATGCTTCGGGAATGGGGGCTGCCAACTCAGAACCCCCGTTCCCTGTGGCTGCAGCCAGCCAGGGGGCTCCAGGGTCGGGCGCGCCCGCGGGCCTGGGGGGCTTCTTGCCTGTGTGCAGGGCTTCTACGCACAAGGTGGCACCTCATCCCGGCCCAAGGGTGGTGGCAGGAACTCAGGAGGCGCTCGGGGACTCAGCAGGGCCCGCCTCAGGGGCCAGGGGTCTGGCAGGCTCCAGGGCAAATGGACTACGGAAGCCGAGAGGGGCCCGTCCGCGCCAAAACCCAAAACGCGCTGCGGCCTCCAGGGACACAGGGGACACAAGTGGCTGTGTGGCTTGCAGTGCCCGACCAGAGGGAGGGAGGTTGTCTGGCTGCTGAGGCGCAGCCAGTGTCAGCCCTTCGGGGAACTGCCCGTGGATGCTTCGGGAATGGGGGCTGCCAACTCAGAACCCCCGTTCCCTGTGGCTGCAGCCAGCCAGGGGGCTCCAGGGTCGGGCGCGCCCGCGGGCCTGGGGGGCTTCTTGCCTGTGTGCAGGGCTTCTACGCACAAGGTGGCACCACATCCCGGCCCAAGGGTGGTGGCAGGAACTCAGGAGGCACTCAGGGACTCAGCAGGGCCCGCCCCTGGGGCAAGGGGTCTGGCAGGCTCCGGGGCAAATGGACTACGGAAGCCGAGAGGGGCCCGTCCGCGCCAAAACCCAAAACGCGCTGCGGCCTCCAGGGACACAGGGGACACAAGTGGCTGTGTGGCTTGCAGTGCCCGACCAGAGGGAGGGAGGTTGTCTGGCTGCTGAGGCGCAGCCGGTGTCAGCCCTTCGGGGAACTGCCCGTGGATGCTTCGGGAATGGGGGCTGCCAACTCAGAACCCCCGTTCCCTGTGGCTGCAGCCAGCCAGGGGGCTCCAGGGTCGGGCGCGCCCGCGGGCCTGGGGGGCTTCTTGCCTGTGTGCAGGGCTTCTACGCACAAGGTGGCACCACATCCCGGCTAAAGGGTGGTGGCAGGAACTCAGGAGGCACTCAGGGACTCAGCAGGGCCTGCCCCTGGGGCAAGGGGTCTGGCAGGCTCCGGGGCAAATGGACTACGGAAGCCGAGAGGGGCCCGTCCGCGCCAAAATCCAAAACGCGCTGCGGCCTCCAGGGACACAGGGGACACAAGTGGCTGTGTGGCTTGCAGTGCCCGACCAGAGGGAGGGAGGTTGTCTGGCTGCTGAGGCGCAGCCGGTGTCAGCCCTTCGGGGAACTGCCCGTGGATGCTTCGGGAATGGGGGCTGCCAACTCAGAACCCCCGTTCCCTGTGGCTGCAGCCAGCCAGGGGGCTCCAGGGTCGGGCGCGCCCGCGGGCCTGGGGGGCTTCTTGCCTGTGTGCAGGGCTTCTACGCACAAGGTGGCACCTCATCCCGGCCCAAGGGTGGTGGCAGGAACTCAGGAGGCGCTCGGGGACTCAGCAGGGCCCGCCCCTGGGGCAAGGGGTCTGGCAGGCTCCGGGGCAAATGGACTTCGGAAGCCGAGAGGGGCCCGTCCGCGCCAAAACCCAAAATGCGCTGCGGCCTCCAGGGACACAGGGGACACAAGTGGCTGTGTGGCTTGCAGTGCCCGACCAGAGGGAGGGAGATTGTCTGGCTGCTGAGGCGCAGCCGGTGTCAGCCCTTCGGGGAACTGCCCGTGGATGCTTCGGGAATGGGGGCTGCCAACTCAGAACCCCCATTCCCTGTGGCTGCAGCCAGCCAGGGGGCTCTAGGTTCGGGCGCGCCCGCGGGCCTGGGGGGCTTCTTGCCTGTGTGCAGGGCTTCTACGCACAAGGTTGCACCACATCCCGGCCCAAGGGTGGTGGCAGGAACTCAGGAGGCACTCAGGGACTCAGCAGGGCCCGCCCCTGGGGCAAGGGGTCTGGCAGGCTCCGGGGCAAATGGACTACGGAAGCCGAGAGGGGCCCGTCCGCGCCAAAACCCAAAACGCGCTGCGGCCTCCAGGGACACAGGGGACACAAGTGGCTGTGTGGCTTGCAGTGCCCGACCAGAGGGAGGGAGGTTGTCTGGCTGCTGAGGCGCAGCCGGTGTCAGCCCTTCGGGGAACTGCCCGTGGATGCTTCGGGAATGGGGGCTGCCAACTAAGAACCCCCGTTCCCTGTGGCTGCAGCCAGCCAGGGGGCTCCAGGGTTGGGCGCGCCCGCGGGCCTAGGGGCTTCTTGCCTGTGTGCAGGGCTTCTACGCACAAGGTGGCACCTCATCCCGGCCCAAGGGTGGTGGCAGGAACTCAGGAGGCGCTCGGGGACTCAGCAGGGCCCGCCCCTGGGGCAAGGGGTCTGGCAGGCTCCAGGGCAAATGGACTACGGAAGCCGAGAGGGGCCCGTCCGCGCCAAAACCCAAAACGCGCTGCGGCCTCCAGGGACACAGGGGACACAAGTGGCTGTGTGGCTTGCAGTGCCCGACCAGAGGGAGGGAGGTTGTCTGGCTGCTGAGGCGCAGCCGGTGTCAGCCCTTCGGGGAACTGCCCGTGGATGCTTCGGGAATGGGGGCTGCCAACTCAGAACCCCCGTTCCCTGTGGCTGCAGCCAGCCAGGGGGCTCCAGGGTCGGGCGCGCCCGCGGGCCTGGGGGGCTTCTTGCCTGTGTGCAGGGCTTCTACGCACAAGGTGGCACCACATCCCGGCCCAAGGGTGGTGGCAGGAACCCAGGAGGCGCTCGGGGACTCAGCAGGGCCCGCCCCTGGGGCCAGGGGTCTGGCAGGCTCCGGGGCAAATGGACTACGGAAGCCGAGAGGGGCCCGTCCGCGCCAAAACCCAAAACGCGCTGCGGCCTCCAGGGACACAGGGGACACAAGTGGCTGTGTGGCTTGCAGTGCCCGACCAGAGGGAGGGAGGTTGTCTGGCTGCTGAGGCGCAGCCGGTGTCAGCCCTTCGGGGAACTGCCCGTGGATGCTTCGGGAATGGGGGCTGCCAACTCAGAACCCCCGTTCCCTGTGGCTGCAGCCAGCCAGGGGGCTCCAGGGTCGGGCGCGCCCGCGGGCCTGGGGGGCTTCTTGCCTGTGTGCAGGGCTTCTACGCACAAGGTGGCACCTCATCCCGGCCCAAGGGTGGTGGCAGGAACTCAGGAGGCGCTCGGGGACTCAGCAGGGCCCGCCTCTGGGGCCAGGGGTCTGGCAGGCTCCAGGGCAAATGGACTACGGAAGCCAAGAGGGGCCCGTCCACGCCAAAACCCAAAACGCGCTGCGGCCTCCAGGGACACAGGGGACACAAGTGGCTGTGTGGCTTGCAGTGCCCGACCAGAGGGAAGGAGGTTGTCTGGCTGCTGAGGCGCAGCCGGTGTCAGCCCTTCGGGGAACTGCCCGTGGATGCTTCGGGAATGGGGGCTGCCAACTCAGAACCCCCGTTCCCTGTGGCTGCAGCCAGCCAGGGGGCTCCAGGGTCGGGCGCGCCCGCGGGCCTAGGGGCTTCTTGCCTGTGTGCAGGGCTTCTACGCACAAGGTGGCACCACATCCCGGCCCAAGGGTGGTGGCAGGAACTCAGGAGGCGCTCGGGGACTCAGCAGGGCCCGCCCCTGGGGCAAGGGGTCTGGCAGGCTCCGGGGCAAATGGACTACGGAAGCCGAGAGGGGCCAGTCCGCGCCAAAACCCAAAACGCGCTGCGGCCTCCAGGGACACAGGGGACACAAGTGGCTGTGTGGCTTGCAGTGCCCGACCAGAGGGAGGGAGGTTGTCTGGCTGCTGAGGCGCAGCCGGTGTCAGCCCTTCGGGGAACTGCCCGTGGATGCTTCGGGAATGGGGGCTGCCAACTCAGTACCCCCGTTCCCTGTGGCTGCAGCCAGCCAGGGGGCTCCAGGGTCGGGCGCGCCCGCGGGCCTGGGGGGCTTCTTGCCTGTGTGCAGGGCTTCTACGCACAAGGTGGCACCTCATCCCGGCCCAAGGGTGGTGGCAGGAACCCAGGAGGCGCTCGGGGACTCAGCAGGGCCCGCCCCTGCGGCCAGGGGTCTGGCAAAGCTCCGGGGGCAAATGGACTACGGAAGCCGAGAGGGGCCCGTCCGCGCCAAAACCCAAAACGCGCTGCGGCCTCCAGGGACACAGGGGACACAAGTGGCTGTGTGGCTTGCAGTGCCCGACCAGAGGGAGGGAGGTTGTCTGGCTGCTGAGGCGCAGCCGGTGTCAGCCCTTCGGGGAACTGCCCGTGGATGCTTCGGGAATGGGGGCTGCCAACTCAGAACCCCCGTTCCCTGTGGCTGCAGCCAGCCAGGGGGCTCCAGGGTCGGGTGCGCCGCGGGCCTGGGGGGCTTCTTGCCTGTGTGCAGGGCTTCTACGCACAAGGTGGCACCTCATCCCGGCCCAAGTGTGGTGGCAGGAACTCAGGAGGCACTCAGGGACTCAGCAGGGCCCGCCCCTGGGGCAAGAGGTCTGGCAGGCTCCGGGGCAAATGGACTACGGAAGCCGAGAGGGGCCCGTCCGCGCCAAAACCCAAAACGCGCTGCGGCCTCCAGGGACACAGGGGACACAAGTGGCTGTGTGGCTTGCAGTGCCCGACCAGAGGGAGGGAGGTTGTCTGGCTGCTGAGGCGCAGCCGGTGTCAGCCCTTCGGGGAACTGCCCGTGGATGCTTCGGGAATGGGGGCTGCCAACTCAGAACCCCCGTTCCCTGTGGCTGCAGCCAGCGAGGGGGCTCCAGGGTCGGGCGCGCCCGCGGGCCTGGGGGGCTTCTTGCCTGTGTGCAGGGCTTCTACGCACAAGGTGGCACCACATCCCGGCCCAAGGGTGGTGGCAGGAACTCAGGAGGCACTCAGGGACTCAGCAGGGCCCGCCCCTGGGGCCAGGGGTCTGGCAGGCTCCGGGGCAAATGGACTACGGAAGCCGAGAGGGGCCCGTCCGCGCCAAAACCCAAAACGCGCTGCGGCCTCCAGGGACACAGGGGACACAAGTGGCTGTGTGGCTTGCAGTGCCCGACCAGAGGGAGGGAGGTTGTCTGGCTGCTGAGGCGCAGCCGGTGTCAGCCCTTCGGGGAACTGCCCGTGGATGCTTCGGGAATGGGGGCTGCCAACTCAGAACCCCCGTTCCCTGTGGCTGCAGCCAGCCAGGGGGCTCCAGGGTCGGGCGCGCCCGCGGGCCTAGGGGCTTCTTGCCTGTGTGCAGGGCTTCTACGCACAAGGTGGCACCACATCCCGGCCCAAGGGTGGTGGCAGGAACTCAGGAGGCGCTCGGGGACTCAGCAGGGCCCGCCCCTGGGGCAAGGGGTCTGGCAGGCTCCGGGGCAAATGGACTACGGAAGCCGAGAGGGGCCCGTCCGCGCCAAAACCCAAAACGCGCTGCGGCCTCCAGGGACACAGGAGACACAAGTGGCTGTGTGGCTTGCAGTGCCCGACCAGAGGGAGGGAGGTTGTCTGGCTGCTGAGGCGCAGCCGGTGTCAGCCCTTCGGGGAACTGCCCGTGGATGCTTCGGGAATGGGGGCTGCCAACTCAGAACCCCCGTTCCCTGTGGCTGCAGCCAGCCAGGGGGCTCCAGGGTCGGGCGCGCCCGCGGGCCTGGGGGGCTTCTTGCCTGTGTGCAGGGCTTCTACGCACAAGGTGGCACCTCATCCCGGCCCAAGGGTGGTGGCAGGAACCCAGGAGGCGCTCGGGGACTCAGCAGGGCCCGCCCCTGGGGCCAGGGGTCTGGCAGGCTCCGGGGCAAATGGACTACGGAAGCCGAGAGGGGCCCGTCCGCGCCAAAACCCAAAACGCGCTGCGGCCTCCAGGGACACAGGGGACACAAGTGGCTGTGTGGCTTGCAGTGCCCGACCAGAGGGAGGGAGGTTGTCTGGCTGCTGAGGCGCAGCCGGTGTCAGCCCTTCGGGGAACTGCCCGTGGATGCTTCGGGAATGGGGGCTGCCAACTCAGAACCCCCGTTCCCTGTGGCTGCAGCCAGCCAGGGGGCTCCAGGGTCGGGCGCGCCCGCGGGCCTGGGGGGCTTCTTGCCTGTGTGCAGGGCTTCTACGCACAAGGTGGCACCTCATCCCGGCCCAAGGGTGGTGGCAGGAACTCAGGAGGCGCTCGGGGACTCAGCAGGGCCCGCCTCTGGGGCCAGGGGTCTGGCAGGCTCCAGGGCAAATGGACTACGGAAGCCGAGAGGGGCCCGTCCACGCCAAAACCCAAAACGCGCTGCGGCCTCCAGGGACACAGGGGACACAAGTGGCTGTGTGGCTTGCAGTGCCCGACCAGAGGGAGGGAGGTTGTCTGGCTGCTGAGGCGCAGCCGGTGTCAGCCCTTCGGGGAACTGCCCGTGGATGCTTCGGGAATGGGGGCTGCCAACTCAGAACCCCCGTTCCCTGTGGCTGCAGCCAGCCAGGGGGCTCCAGGGTCGGGCGCGCCCGCGGGCCTAGGGGCTTCTTGCCTGTGTGCAGGGCTTCTACGCACAAGGTGGCACCACATCCCGGCCCAAGGGTGGTGGCAGGAACTCAGGAGGCGCTCGGGGACTCAGCAGGGCCCGCCTCTGGGGCAAGGGGTCTGGCAGGCTCCGGGGCAAATGGACTACGGAAGCCGAGAGGGGCCCGTCCGCGCCAAAACCCAAAACGCGCTGCGGCCTCCAGGGACACAGGGGACACAAGTGGCTGTGTGGCTTGCAGTGCCCGACCAGAGGGAGGGAGGTTGTCTGGCTGCTGAGGCGCAGCCGGTGTCAGCCCTTCGGGGAACTGCCCGTGGATGCTTCGGGAATGGGGGCTGCCAACTCAGTACCCCCGTTCCCTGTGGCTGCAGCCAGCCAGGGGGCTCCAGGGTCGGGCGCGCCCGCGGGCCTGGGGGGCTTCTTGCCTGTGTGCAGGGCTTCTACGCACAAGGTGGCACCTCATCCCGGCCCAAGGGTGGTGGCAGGAACCCAGGAGGCGCTCGGGGACTCAGCAGGGCCCGCCCCTGGGGCCAGGGGTCTGGCAGGCTCCGGGGCAAATGGACTACGGAAGCCGAGAGGGGCCCGTCCGCGCCAAAACCCAAAACGCGCTGCGGCCTCCAGGGACACAGGGGACACAAGTGGCTGTGTGGCTTGCAGTGCCCGACCAGAGGGAGGGAGGTTGTCTGGCTGCTGAGGCGCAGCCGGTGTCAGCCCTTCGGGGAACTGCCCGTGGATGCTTCGGGAATGGGGGCTGCCAACTCAGAACCCCCGTTCCCTGTGGCTGCAGCCAGCCAGGGGGCTCCAGGGTCGGGCGCGCCCGCGGGCCTGGGGGGCTTCTTGCCTGTGTGCAGGGCTTCTACGCACAAGGTGGCACCTCATCCCGGCCCAAGGGTGGTGGCAGGAACTCAGGAGGCGCTCGGGGACTCAGCAGGGCCCGCCTCTGGGGCCAGGGGTCTGGCAGGCTCCAGGGCAAATGGACTACGGAAGCCAAGAGGGGGCCCGTCCACGCCAAAACCCAAAACGCGCTGCGGCCTCCAGGGACACAGGGGACACAAGTGGCTGTGTGGCTTGCAGTGCCCGACCAGAGGGAAGGAGGTTGTCTGGCTGCTGAGGCGCAGCCGGTGTCAGCCCTTCGGGGAACTGCCCGTGGATGCTTCGGGAATGGGGGCTGCCAACTCAGAACCCCCGTTCCCTGTGGCTGCAGCCAGCCAGGGGGCTCCAGGGTCGGGCGCGCCCGCGGGCCTAGGGGCTTCTTGCCTGTGTGCAGGGCTTCTACGCACAAGGTGGCACCACATCCCGGCCCAAGGGTGGTGGCAGGAACTCAGGAGGCGCTCGGGGACTCAGCAGGGCCCGCCCCTGGGGCAAGGGGTCTGGCAGGCTCCGGGGCAAATGGACTACGGAAGCCGAGAGGGGCCAGTCCGCGCCAAAACCCAAAACGCGCTGCGGCCTCCAGGGACACAGGGGACACAAGTGGCTGTGTGGCTTGCAGTGCCCGACCAGAGGGAGGGAGGTTGTCTGGCTGCTGAGGCGCAGCCGGTGTCAGCCCTTCGGGGAACTGCCCGTGGATGCTTCGGGAATGGGGGCTGCCAACTCAGTACCCCCGTTCCCTGTGGCTGCAGCCAGCCAGGGGGCTCCAGGGTCGGGCGCGCCCGCGGGCCTGGGGGGCTTCTTGCCTGTGTGCAGGGCTTCTACGCACAAGGTGGCACCTCATCCCGGCCCAAGGGTGGTGGCAGGAACCCAGGAGGCGCTCGGGGACTCAGCAGGGCCCGCCCCTGCGGCCAGGGGTCTGGCAAAGCTCCGGGGCAAATGGACTACGGAAGCCGAGAGGGGCCCGTCCGCGCCAAAACCCAAAACGCGCTGCGGCCTCCAGGGACACAGGGGACACAAGTGGCTGTGTGGGTTGCAGTGCCCGACCAGAGGGAGGGAGGTTGTCTGGCTGCTGAGGCGCAGCCGGTGTCAGCCCTTCGGGGAACTGCCCGTGGATGCTTCGGGAATGGGGGCTGCCAACTCAGAACCCCCGTTCCCTGTGGCTGCAGCCAGCCAGGGGGCTCCAGGGTCGGGTGCGCCGCGGGCCTGGGGGGCTTCTTGCCTGTGTGCAGGGCTTCTACGCACAAGGTGGCACCTCATCCCGGCCCAAGTGTGGTGGCAGGAACTCAGGAGGGCACTCAGGGACTCAGCAGGGCCCGCCCCTGGGGCAAGAGGTCTGGCAGGCTCCGGGGCAAATGGACTACGGAAGCCGAGAGGGGCCCGTCCGCGCCAAAACCCAAAACGCGCTGCGGCCTCCAGGGACACAGGGGACACAAGTGGCTGTGTGGCTTGCAGTGCCCGACCAGAGGGAGGGAGGTTGTCTGGCTGCTGAGGCGCAGCCGGTGTCAGCCCTTCGGGGAACTGCCTACGTGGATGCTTCGGGAATGGGGGCTGCCAACTCAGAACCCCCGTTCCCTGTGGCTGCAGCCAGCGAGGGGGCTCCAGGGTCGGGCGCGCCCGCGGGCCTGGGGGGCTTCTTGCCTGTGTGCAGGGCTTCTACGCACAAGGTGGCACCACATCCCGGCCCAAGGGTGGTGGCAGGAACTCAGGAGGCACTCAGGGACTCAGCAGGGCCCGCCCCTGGGGCCAGGGGTCTGGCAGGCTCCGGGGCAAATGGACTACGGAAGCCGAGAGGGGCCCGTCCGCGCCAAAACCCAAAACGCGCTGCGGCCTCCAGGGACACAGGGGACACAAGTGGCTGTGTGGCTTGCAGTGCCCGACCAGAGGGAGGGAGGTTGTCTGGCTGCTGAGGCGCAGCCGGTGTCAGCCCTTCGGGGAACTGCCCGTGGATGCTTCGGGAATGGGGGCTGCCAACTCAGAACCCCCGTTCCCTGTGGCTGCAGCCAGCCAGGGGGCTCCAGGGTCGGGCGCGCCCGCGGGCCTAGGGGCTTCTTGCCTGTGTGCAGGGCTTCTACGCACAAGGTGGCACCACATCCCGGCCCAAGGGTGGTGGCAGGAACTCAGGAGGCGCTCGGGGACTCAGCAGGGCCCGCCCCTGGGGCAAGGGGTCTGGCAGGCTCCGGGGCAAATGGACTACGGAAGCCGAGAGGGGCCCGTCCGCGCCAAAACCCAAAACGCGCTGCGGCCTCCAGGGACACAGGAGACACAAGTGGCTGTGTGGCTTGCAGTGCCCGACCAGAGGGAGGGAGGTTGTCTGGCTGCTGAGGCGCAGCCGGTGTCAGCCCTTCGGGGAACTGCCCGTGGATGCTTCGGGAATGGGGGCTGCCAACTCAGAACCCCCGTTCCCTGTGGCTGCAGCCAGCCAGGGGGCTCCAGGGTCGGGCGCGCCCGCGGGCCTGGGGGGCTTCTTGCCTGTGTGCAGGGCTTCTACGCACAAGGTGGCACCTCATCCCGGCCCAAGGGTGGTGGCAGGAACTCAGGAGGCGCTCGGGGACTCAGCAGGGCCCGCCTCTGGGGCCAGGGGTCTGGCAGGCTCCAGGGCAAATGGACTACGGAAGCCGAGAGGGGCCCGTCCACGCCAAAACCCAAAACGCGCTGCGGCCTCCAGGGACACAGGGGACACAAGTGGCTGTGTGGCTTGCAGTGCCCGACCAGAGGGAGGGAGGTTGTCTGGCTGCTGAGGCGCAGCCGGTGTCAGCCCTTCGGGGAACTGCCCGTGGATGCTTCGGGAATGGGGGCTGCCAACTCAGAACCCCCGTTCCCTGTGGCTGCAGCCAGCCAGGGGGCTCCAGGGTCGGGCGCGCCCGCAGGCCTAGGGGCTTCTTGTCTGTGTGCAGGGCTTCTACGCACAAGGTGGCACCACATCCCGGCCCAAGGGTGGTGGCAGGAACTCAGGAGGCGCTCGGGGACTCAGCAGGGCCCGCCCCTGGGGCCAGGGGTCTGGCAGGCTCCGGGGCAAATGGACTACGGAAGCCGAGAGGGGCCCGTCCGCGCCAAAACCCAAAACGCGCTGCGGCCTCCAGGGACACAGGGGACACAAGTGGCTGTGTGGCTTGCAGTGCCCGACCAGAGGGAGGGAGGTTGTCTGGCTGCTGAGGCGCAGCCGGTGTCAGCCCTTCGGGGAACTGCCCGTGGATGCTTCGGGAATGGGGGCTGCCAACTCAGAACCCCCGTTCCCTGTGGCTGCAGCCAGCCAGGGGGCTCCAGGGTCGGGCGCTGCCCGCGGGCCTGGGGGGCTTCTTGCCTGTGTGCAGGGCTTCTACGCACAAGGTGGCACCTCATCCCGGCCCAAGGGTGGTGGCAGGAACTCAGGAGGCGCTCGGGGACTCAGCAGGGCCCGCCTCAAGGGCCAGGGGTCTGGCAGGCTCCAGGGCAAATGGACTACGGAAGCCGAGAGGGGCCCGTCCACGCCAAAACCCAAAACGCGCTGCGGCCTCCAGGGACACAGGGGACACAAGTGGCTGTGTGGCTTGCAGTGCCCGACCAGAGGGAGGGAGGTTGTCTGGCTGCTGAGGCGCAGCCGGTGTCAGCCCTTCGGGGAACTGCCCGTGGATGCTTCGGGAATGGGGGCTGCCAACTCAGAACCCCCGTTCCCTGTGGCTGCAGCCAGCCAGGGGGCTCCAGGGTCGGGCGCGCCCGCGGGCCTAGGGGCTTCTTGCCTGTGTGCAGGGCTTCTACGCACAAGGTGGCACCACATCCCGGCCCAAGGGTGGTGGCAGGAACTCAGGAGGCGCTCGGGGACTCAGCAGGGCCCGCCCCTGGGGCAAGGGGTCTGGCAGGCTCCGGGGCAAATGGACTACGGAAGCCGAGAGGGGCCCGTCCGCGCCAAAACCCAAAACGCGCTGCGGCCTCCAGGGACACAGGGGACACAAGTGGCTGTGTGGCTTGCAGTGCCCGACCAGAGGGAGGGAGGTTGTCTGGCTGCTGAGGCGCAGCCGGTGTCAGCCCTTCGGGGAACTGCCCGTGGATGCTTCGGGAATGGGGGCTGCCAACTCAGAACCCCCGTTCCCTGTGGCTGCAGCCAGCCAGGGGGCTCCAGGGTCGGGCGCGCCCGCGGGCCTGGGGGGCTTCTTGCCTGTGTGCAGGGCTTCTACGCACAAGGTGGCACCTCATCCCGGCCCAAGGGTGGTGGCAGGAACTCAGGAGGCGCTCGGGGACTCAGCAGGGCCCGCCTCTGGGGCCAGGGGTCTGGCAGGCTCCAGGGCAAATGGACTACGGAAGCCGAGAGGGGCCCCTCCACGCCAAAACCCAAAACGCGCTGCGGCCTCCAGGGACACAGGGGACACAAGTGGCTGTGTGGCTTGCAGTGCCCGACCAGAGGGAGGGAGGTTGTCTGGCTGCTGAGGCGCAGCCGGTGTCAGCCCTTCGGGGAACTGCCCGTGGATGCTTCGGGAATGGGGGCTGCCAACTCAGAACCCCCGTTCCCTGTGGCTGCAGCCAGCCAGGGGGCTCCAGGGTCGGGCGCGCCCGCGGGCCTAGGGGCTTCTTGCCTGTGTGCAGGGCTTCTACGCACAAGGTGGCACCACATCCCGGCCCAAGGGTGGTGGCAGGAACTCAGGAGGCGCTCGGGGACTCAGCAGGGCCCGCCCCTGGGGCAAGGGGTCTGGCAGGCTCCGGGGCAAATGGACTACGGAAGCCGAGAGGGGCCCGTCCGCGCCAAAACCCAAAACGCGCTGCGGCCTCCAGGGACACAGGGGACACAAGTGGCTGTGTGGCTTGCAGTGCCCGACCAGAGGGAGGGAGGTTGTCTGGCTGCTGAGGCGCAGCCGGTGTCAGCCCTTCGGGGAACTGCCCGTGGATGCTTCGGGAATGGGGGCTGCCAACTCAGAACCCCCGTTCCCTGTGGCTGCAGCCAGCCAGGGGGCTCCAGGGTCGGGCGCGCCCGCGGGCCTGGGGGGCTTCTTGCCTGTGTGCAGGGCTTCTACGCACAAGGTGGCACCTCATCCCGGCCCAAGGGTGGTGGCAGGAACTCAGGAGGCACTCAGGGACTCAGCAGGGCCCGCCTCTGGGGCCAGGGGTCTGGCAGGCTCCAGGGCAAATGGACTACGGAAGCCGAGAGGGGCCCGTCCACGCCAAAACCCAAAACGCGCTGCGGCCTCCAGGGACACAGGGGACACAAGTGGCTGTGTGGCTTGCAGTGCCCGACCAGAGGGAGGGAGGTTGTCTGGCTGCTGAGGCGCAGCCGGTGTCAGCCCTTCGGGGAACTGCCCGTGGATGCTTCGGGAATGGGGGCTGCCAACTCAGAACCCCCGTTCCCTGTGGCTGCAGCCAGCCAGGGGGCTCCAGGGTCGGGCGCGCCCGCGGGCCTAGGGGCTTCTTGCCTGTGTGCAGGGCTTCTACGCACAAGGTGGCACCACATCCCGGCCCAAGGGTGGTGGCAGGAACTCAGGAGGCGCTCGGGGACTCAGCAGGGCCCGCCCCTGGGGCAAGGGGTCTGGCAGGCTCCGGGGCAAATGGACTACGGAAGCCGAGAGGGGCCCGTCCGCGCCAAAACCCAAAACGCGCTGCGGCCTCCAGGGACACAGGGGACACAAGTGGCTGTGTGGCTTGCAGTGCCCGACCAGAGGGAGGGAGGTTGTCTGGCTGCTGAGGCGCAGCCGGTGTCAGCCCTTCGGGGAACTGCCCGTGGATGCTTCGGGAATGGGGGCTGCCAACTCAGTACCCCCGTTCCCTGTGGCTGCAGCCAGCCAGGGGGCTCCAGGGTCGGGCGCGCCCGCGGGCCTGGGGGGCTTCTTGCCTGTGTGCAGGGCTTCTACGCACAAGGTGGCACCTCATCCCGGCCCAAGGGTGGTGGCAGGAACCCAGGAGGCGCTCGGGGACTCAGCAGGGCCCGCCCCTGGGGCCAGGGGTCTGGCAGGCTCCGGGGCAAATGGACTACGGAAGCCGAGAGGGGCCCGTCCGCGCCAAAACCCAAAACGCGCTGCGGCCTCCAGGGACACAGGGGACACAAGTGGCTGTGTGGCTTGCAGTGCCCGACCAGAGGGAGGGAGGTTGTCTGGCTGCTGAGGCGCAGCCGGTGTCAGCCCTTCGGGGAACTGCCCGTGGATGCTTCGGGAATGGGGGCTGCCAACTCAGAACCCCCGTTCCCTGTGGCTGCAGCCAGCCAGGGGGCTCCAGGGTCGGGCGCGCCCGCGGGCCTGGGGGGCTTCTTGCCTGTGTGCAGGGCTTCTACGCACAAGGTGGCACCTCATCCCGGCCCAAGGGTGGTGGCAGGAACTCAGGAGGCGCTCGGGGACTCAGCAGGGCCCGCCTCTGGGGCCAGGGGTCTGGCAGGCTCCAGGGCAAATGGACTACGGAAGCCGAGAGGGGCCCGTCCACGCCAAAACCCAAAACGCGCTGCGGCCTCCAGGGCACAGGGGACACAAGTGGCTGTGTGGCTTGCAGTGCCCGACCAGAGGGAGGGAGGTTGTCTGGCTGCTGAGGCGCAGCCGGTGTCAGCCCTTCGGGGAACTGCCCGTGGATGCTTCGGGAATGGGGGCTGCCAACTCAGAACCCCCGTTCCCTGTGGCTGCAGCCAGCCAGGGGGCTCCAGGGTCGGGCGCGCCCGCGGGCCTAGGGGCTTCTTGCCTGTGTGCAGGGCTTCTACGCACAAGGTGGCACCACATCCCGGCCCAAGGGTGGTGGCAGGAACTCAGGAGGCGCTCGGGGACTCAGCAGGGCCCGCCCCTGGGGCAAGGGGTCTGGCAGGCTCCGGGGCAAATGGACTACGGAAGCCGAGAGGGGCCCGTCCGCGCCAAAACCCAAAACGCGCTGCGGCCTCCAGGGACACAGGGGACACAAGTGGCTGTGTGGCTTGCAGTGCCCGACCAGAGGGAGGGAGGTTGTCTGGCTGCTGAGGCGCAGCCGGTGTCAGCCCTTCGGGGAACTGCCCGTGGATGCTTCGGGAATGGGGGCTGCCAACTCAGAACCCCCGTTCCCTGTGGCTGCAGCCAGCCAGGGGGCTCCAGGGTCGGGCGCGCCCGCGGGCCTGGGGGGCTTCTTGCCTGTGTGCAGGGCTTCTACGCACAAGGTGGCACCTCATCCCGGCCCAAGGGTGGTGGCAGGAACTCAGGAGGCACTCAGGGACTCAGCAGGGCCCGCCTCTGGGGCCAGGGGTCTGGCAGGCTCCAGGGCAAATGGACTACGGAAGCCGAGAGGGGCCCGTCCACGCCAAAACCCAAAACGCGCTGCGGCCTCCAGGGACACAGGGGACACAAGTGGCTGTGTGGCTTGCAGTGCCCGACCAGAGGGAGGGAGGTTGTCTGGCTGCTGAGGCGCAGCCGGTGTCAGCCCTTCGGGGAACTGCCCGTGGATGCTTCGGGAATGGGGGCTGCCAACTCAGAACCCCCGTTCCCTGTGGCTGCAGCCAGCCAGGGGGCTCCAGGGTCGGGCGCGCCCGCGGGCCTAGGGGCTTCTTGCCTGTGTGCAGGGCTTCTACGCACAAGGTGGCACCACATCCCGGCCCAAGGGTGGTGGCAGGAACTCAGGAGGCGCTCGGGGACTCAGCAGGGCCCGCCCCTGGGGCAAGGGGTCTGGCAGGCTCCGGGGCAAATGGACTACGGAAGCCGAGAGGGGCCCGTCCGCGCCAAAACCCAAAACGCGCTGCGGCCTCCAGGGACACAGGGGACACAAGTGGCTGTGTGGCTTGCAGTGCCCGACCAGAGGGAGGGAGGTTGTCTGGCTGCTGAGGCGCAGCCGGTGTCAGCCCTTCGGGGAACTGCCCGTGGATGCTTCGGGAATGGGGGCTGCCAACTCAGTACCCCCGTTCCCTGTGGCTGCAGCCAGCCAGGGGGCTCCAGGGTCGGGCGCGCCCGCGGGCCTGGGGGGCTTCTTGCCTGTGTGCAGGGCTTCTACGCACAAGGTGGCACCTCATCCCGGCCCAAGGGTGGTGGCAGGAACCCAGGAGGCGCTCGGGGACTCAGCAGGGCCCGCCCCTGGGGCCAGGGGTCTGGCAGGCTCCGGGGCAAATGGACTACGGAAGCCGAGAGGGGCCCGTCCGCGCCAAAACCCAAAACGCGCTGCGGCCTCCAGGGACACAGGGGACACAAGTGGCTGTGTGGCTTGCAGTGCCCGACCAGAGGGAGGGAGGTTGTCTGGCTGCTGAGGCACAGCCGGTGTCAGCCCTTCGGGGAACTGCCCGTGGATGCTTCGGGAATGGGGGCTGCCAACTCAGAACCCCCGTTCCCTGTGGCTGCAGCCAGCCAGGGGGCTCCAGGGTCGGGCGCGCCCGCGGGCCTGGGGGGCTTCTTGCCTGTGTGCAGGGCTTCTACGCACAAGGTGGCACCTCATCCCGGCCCAAGGGTGGTGGCAGGAACTCAGGAGGCGCTCGGGGACTCAGCAGGGCCCGCCTCTGGGGCCAGGGGTCTGGCAGGCTCCAGGGCAAATGGACTACGGAAGCCGAGAGGGGCCCGTCCACGCCAAAACCCAAAACGCGCTGCGGCCTCCAGGGACACAGGGGACACAAGTGGCTGTGTGGCTTGCAGTGCCCGACCAGAGGGAGGGAGGTTGTCTGGCTGCTGAGGCGCAGCCGGTGTCAGCCCTTCGGGGAACTGCCCGTGGATGCTTCGGGAATGGGGGCTGCCAACTCAGAACCCCCGTTCCCTGTGGCTGCAGCCAGCCAGGGGGCTCCAGGGTCGGGCGCGCCCGCGGGCCTAGGGGCTTCTTGCCTGTGTGCAGGGCTTCTACGCACAAGGTGGCACCACATCCCGGCCCAAGGGTGGTGGCAGGAACTCAGGAGGCGCTCGGGGACTCAGCAGGGCCCGCCCCTGGGGCAAGGGGTCTGGCAGGCTCCGGGGCAAATGGACTACGGAAGCCGAGAGGGGCCCGTCCGCGCCAAAACCCAAAACGCGCTGCGGCCTCCAGGGACACAGGGGACACAAGTGGCTGTGTGGCTTGCAGTGCCCGACCAGAGGGAGGGAGGTTGTCTGGCTGCTGAGGCGCAGCCGGTGTCAGCCCTTCGGGGAACTGCCCGTGGATGCTTCGGGAATGGGGGCTGCCAACTCAGAACCCCCGTTCCCTGTGGCTGCAGCCAGCCAGGGGGCTCCAGGGTCGGGCGCGCCCGCGGGCCTGGGGGGCTTCTTGCCTGTGTGCAGGGCTTCTACGCACAAGGTGGCACCTCATCCCGGCCCAAGGGTGGTGGCAGGAACTCAGGAGGCGCTCGGGGACTCAGCAGGGCCCGCCTCTGGGGCCAGGGGTCTGGCAGGCTCCAGGGCAAATGGACTACGGAAGCCGAGAGGGCCCGTCCACGCCAAAACCCAAAACGCGCTGCGGCCTCCAGGGCACAGGGGACACAAGTGGCTGTGTGGCTTGCAGTGCCCGACCAGAGGGAGGGAGGTTGTCTGGCTGCTGAGGCGCAGCCGGTGTCAGCCCTTCGGGGAACTGCCCGTGGATGCTTCGGGAATGGGGGCTGCCAACTCAGAACCCCCGTTCCCTGTGGCTGCAGCCAGCCAGGGGGCTCCAGGGTCGGGCGCGCGCCCGCGGGCCTAGGGGCTTCTTGCCTGTGTGCAGGGCTTCTACGCACAAGGTGGCACCACATCCCGGCCCAAGGGTGGTGGCAGGAACTCAGGAGGCGCTCGGGGACTCAGCAGGGCCCGCCCCTGGGGCAAGGGGTCTGGCAGGCTCCGGGGCAAATGGACTACGGAAGCCGAGAGGGGCCCGTCCGCGCCAAAACCCAAAACGCGCTGCGGCCTCCAGGGACACAGGGGACACAAGTGGCTGTGTGGCTTGCAGTGCCCGACCAGAGGGAGGGAGGTTGTCTGGCTGCTGAGGCGCAGCCGGTGTCAGCCCTTCGGGGAACTGCCCGTGGATGCTTCGGGAATGGGGGCTGCCAACTCAGTACCCCCGTTCCCTGTGGCTGCAGCCAGCCAGGGGGCTCCAGGGTCGGGCGCGCCCGCGGGCCTGGGGGGCTTCTTGCCTGTGTGCAGGGCTTCTACGCACAAGGTGGCACCTCATCCCGGCCCAAGGGTGGTGGCAGGAACCCAGGAGGCGCTCGGGGACTCAGCAGGGCCCGCCCCTGGGGCCAGGGGTCTGGCAGGCTCCGGGGCAAATGGACTACGGAAGCCGAGAGGGGCCCGTCCGCGCCAAAACCCAAAACGCGCTGCGGCCTCCAGGGACACAGGGGACACAAGTGGCTGTGTGGCTTGCAGTGCCCGACCAGAGGGAGGGAGGTTGTCTGGCTGCTGAGGCGCAGCCGGTGTCAGCCCTTCGGGGAACTGCCCGTGGATGCTTCGGGAATGGGGGCTGCCAACTCAGAACCCCCGTTCCCTGTGGCTGCAGCCAGCCAGGGGGCTCCAGGGTCGGGCGCGCCCGCGGGCCTGGGGGGCTTCTTGCCTGTGTGCAGGGCTTCTACGCACAAGGTGGCACCTCATCCCGGCCCCAAGGGTGGTGGCAGGAACTCAGGAGGCGCTCGGGGAACTCAGCAGGGCCCGCCTCTGGGGCCAGGGGTCTGGCAGGCTCCAGGGCAAATGGACTACGGAAGCCGAGAGGGGCCCGTCCACGCCAAAACCCAAAACGCGCTGCGGCCTCCAGGGACACAGGGGACACAAGTGGCTGTGTGGCTTGCAGTGCCCGACCAGAGGGAGGGAGGTTGTCTGGCTGCTGAGGCGCAGCCGGTGTCAGCCCTTCGGGGAACTGCCCGTGGATGCTTCGGGAATGGGGGCTTGCCAACTCAGAACCCCCGTTCCCTGTGGCTGCAGCCAGCCAGGGGGCTCCAGGGTCGGGCGCGCCCGCGGGCCTAGGGGCTTCTTGCCTGTGTGCAGGGCTTCTACGCACAAGGTGGCACCACATCCCGGCCCAAGGGTGGTGGCAGGAACTCAGGAGGCGCTCGGGGACTCAGCAGGGCCCGCCCCTGGGGCAAGGGGTCTGGCAGGCTCCGGGGGCAAATGGACTACGGAAGCCGAGAGGGGCCCGTCCGCGCCAAAACCCAAAACGCGCTGCGGCCTCCAGGGACACAGGGGACACAAGTGGCTGTGTGGCTTGCAGTGCCCGACCAGAGGGAGGGAGGTTGTCTGGCTGCTGAGGCGCAGCCGGTGTCAGCCCTTCGGGGAACTGCCCGTGGATGCTTCGGGAATGGGGGCTGCCAACTCAGAACCCCCGTTCCCTGTGGCTGCAGCCAGCCAGGGGGCTCCAGGGTCGGGCGCAGCCCGCGGGCCTGGGGGGCTTCTTGCCTGTGTGCAGGGCTTCTACGCACAAGGTGGGCACCACATCCCGGCCCAAGGGTGGTGGCAGGAACTCAGGAGGCACTCAGGGACTCAGCAGGGCCCGCCCCTGGGGCCAGGGGTCTGGCAGGCTCCGGGGCAAATGGACTACGGAAGCCGAGAGGGGCCCGTCCGCCGCCAAAACCCAAAACGCGCTGCGGCCTCCAGGGACACAGGGGACACAAGTGGCTGTGTGGCTTGCAGTGCCCGACCAGAGGGAGGGAGGTTGTCTGGCTGCTGAGGCGCAGCCGGTGTCAGCCCTTCGGGGAACTGCCCGTGGATGCTTCGGGAATGGGGGCTGCCAACTCAGAACCCCCGTTCCCTGTGGCTGCAGCCAGCCAGGGGGCTCCAGGGTCGGGCGCGCCCGCGGGCCTAGGGGCTTCTTGCCTGTGTGCAGGGCTTCTACGCACAAGGTGGCACCACATCCCGGCCCAAGGGTGGTGGCAGGAACTCAGGAGGCGCTCGGGGACTCAGCAGGGCCCGCCCCTGGGGCAAGGGGTCTGGCAGGCTCCGGGGCAAATGGACTACGGAAGCCGAGAGGGGCCCGTCCGCGCCAAAACCCAAAACGCGCTGCGGCCTCCAGGGACACAGGAGGACACAAGTGGCTGTGTGGCTTGCAGTGCCCGACCAGAGGGAGGGAGGTTGTCTGGCTGCTGAGGCGCAGCCGGTGTCAGCCCTTCGGGGAACTGCCCGTGGATGCTTCGGGAATGGGGGCTGCCAACTCAGAACCCCCGTTCCCTGTGGCTGCAGCCAGCCAGGGGGCTCCAGGGTCGGGCGCGCCCGCGGGCCTGGGGGGCTTCTTGCCTGTGTGCAGGGCTTCTACGCACAAGGTGGCACCTCATCCCGGCCCAAGGGTGGTGGCAGGAACTCAGGAGGCGCTCGGGGACTCAGCAGGGCCCGCCTCTGGGGCCAGGGGTCTGGCAGGCTCCAGGGCAAATGGACTACGGAAGCCGAGAGGGGCCCGTCCACCCCAAAACCCAAAACGCGCTGCGGCCTCCAGGGCACAGGGGACACAAGTGGCTGTGTGGCTTGCAGTGCCCGACCAGAGGGAGGGAGGTTGTCTGGCTGCTGAGGCGCAGCCGGTGTCAGCCCTTCGGGGAACTGCCCGTGGATGCTTCGGGAATGGGGGCTGCCAACTCAGAACCCCCGTTCCCTGTGGCTGCAGCCAGCCAGGGGGCTCCAGGGTCGGGCGCTGCCCGCGAGCCTAGGGGCTTCTTGCCTGTGTGCAGGGCTTCTACGCACAAGGTGGCACCACATCCCGGCCCAAGGGTGGTGGCAGGAACTCAGGAGGCGCTCGGGGACTCAGCAGGGCCCGCCCCTGGGGCAAGGGGTCTGGCAGGCTCCGGGGCAAATGGACTACGGAAGCCGAGAGGGGCCCGTCCGCGCCAAAACCCAAAACGCGCTGCGGCCTCCAGGGACACAGGGGACACAAGTGGCTGTGTGGCTTGCAGTGCCCGACCAGAGGGAGGGAGGTTGTCTGGCTGCTGAGGCGCAGCCGGTGTCAGCCCTTCGGGGAACTGCCCGTGGATGCTTCGGGAATGGGGGCTGCCAACTCAGTACCCCCCGTTCCCTGTGGCTGCAGCCAGCCAGGGGGCTCCAGGGTCGGGCGCGCCCGCGGGCCTGGGGGGCTTCTTGCCTGTGTGCAGGGCTTCTACGCACAAGGTGGCACCTCATCCCGGCCCAAGGGTGGTGGCAGGAACCCAGGAGGCGCTCGGGGGACTCAGCAGGGCCCGCCCCTGGGGCCAGGGGTCTGGCAGGCTCCGGGGCAAATGGACTACGGAAGCCGAGAGGGGCCCGTCCGCGCCAAAACCCAAAACGCGCTGCGGCCTCCAGGGACACAGGGGACACAAGTGGCTGTGTGGCTTGCAGTGCCCGACCAGAGGGAGGGAGGTTGTCTGGCTGCTGAGGCGCAGCCGGTGTCAGCCCTTCGGGGAACTGCCCGTGGATGCTTCGGGAATGGGGGCTGCCAACTCAGAACCCCCGTTCCCTGTGGCTGCAGCCAGCCAGGGGGCTCCAGGGTCGGGCGCGCCCGCGGGCCTGGGGGGCTTCTTGCCTGTGTGCAGGGCTTCTACGCACAAGGTGGCACCTCATCCCGGCCCAAGGGTGGTGGCAGGAACTCAGGAGGCGCTCGGGGACTCAGCAGGGCCCGCCTCTGGGGCCAGGGGTCTGGCAGGCTCCAGGGCAAATGGACTACGGAAGCCGAGAGGGGCCCGTCCACGCCAAAACCCAAAACGCGCTGCGGCCTCCAGGGACACAGGGGACACAAGTGGCTGTGTGGCTTGCAGTGCCCGACCAGAGGGAGGGAGGTTGTCTGGCTGCTGAGGCGCAGCCGGTGTCAGCCCTTCGGGGAACTGCCCGTGGATGCTTCGGGAATGGGGGCTGCCAACTCAGAACCCCCGTTCCCTGTGGCTGCAGCCAGCCAGGGGGCTCCAGGGTCGGGCGCGCCCGCGGGCCTAGGGGCTTCTTGCCTGTGTGCAGGGCTTCTACGCACAAGGTGGCACCACATCCCGGCCCAAGGGTGGTGGCAGGAACTCAGGAGGCGCTCGGGGACTCAGCAGGGCCCGCCCCTGGGGCAAGGGGTCTGGCAGGCTCCGGGGCAAATGGACTACGGAAGCCGAGAGGGGCCCGTCCGCGCCAAAACCCAAAACGCGCTGCGGCCTCCAGGGACACAGGGGACACAAGTGGCTGTGTGGCTTGCAGTGCCCGACCAGAGGGAGGGAGGTTGTCTGGCTGCTGAGGCGCAGCCGGTGTCAGCCCTTCGGGGAACTGCCCGTGGATGCTTCGGGAATGGGGGCTGCCAACTCAGTACCCCCGTTCCCTATGGCTGCAGCCAGCCAGGGGGCTCCAGGGTCGGGCGCGCCCCGCGGGCCTGGGGGGCTTCTTGCCTGTGTGCAGGGCTTCTACGCACAAGGTGGCACCACATCCCGGCCCAAGGGTGGTGGCAGGAACCCAGGAGGCGCTCGGGGACTCAGCAGGGCCCGCCCCTGGGGCCAGGGGTCTGGCAGGCTCCAGGGCAAATGGACTACGGAAGCCGAGAGGGGCCCGTCCACGCCAAAACCCAAAACGCGCTGCGGCCTCCAGGGACACAGGGGACACAAGTGGCTGTGTGGCTTGCAGTGCCCGACCAGAGGGAGGGAGGTTGTCTGGCTGCTGAGGCGCAGCCGGTGTCAGCCCTTCGGGGGAACTGCCCGTGGATGCTTCGGGAATGGGGGCTGCCAACTCAGAACCCCCGTTCCCTGTGGCTGCAGCCAGCCAGGGGGCTCCAGGGTCGGGCGCGCCCGCGGGCCTAGGGGCTTCTTGCCTGTGTGCAGGGCTTCTACGCACAAGGTGGCACCACATCCCGGCCCAAGGGTGGTGGCAGGAACTCAGGAGGCGCTCAGGGACTCAGCAGGGCCCGCCCCTGGGGCAAGGGGTCTGGCAGGCTCCGGGGCAAATGGACTACGGAAGCCGAGAGGGGCCCGTCCGCGCCAAAACCCAAAACGCGCTGCGGCCTCCAGGGACACAGGGGACACAAGTGGCTGTGTGGCTTGCAGTGCCCGACCAGAGGGAGGGAGGTTGTCTGGCTGCTGAGGCGCAGCCGGTGTCAGCCCTTCGGGGAACTGCCCGTGGATGCTTCGGGAATGGGGGCTGCCAACTCAGAACCCCCGTTCCCTGTGGCTGCAGCCAGCCAGGGGGCTCCAGGGTCGGGCGCGCCCGCGGGCCTAGGGGCTTCTTGCCTGTGTGCAGGGCTTCTACGCACAAGGTGGCACCACATCCCGGCCCAAGGGTGGTGGCAGGAACTCAGGAGGCGCTCGGGGACTCAGCAGGGCCCGCCCCTGGGGCAAGGGGTCTGGCAGGCTCCGGGGCAAATGGACTACGGAAGCCGAGAGGGGGCCCGTCCGCGCCAAAACCCAAAACGCGCTGCGGCCTCCAGGGACACAGGGGACACAAGTGGCTGTGTGGCTTGCAGTGCCCGACCAGAGGGAGGGAGGTTGTCTGGCTGCTGAGGCGCAGCCGGTGTCAGCCCTTCGGGGAACTGCCCGTGGATGCTTCGGGAATGGGGGCTGCCAACTAAGAAACCCCCGTTCCCTGTGGCTGCAGCCAGCGAGGGGGGCTCCAGGGTCGGGCGCGCCCGCGGGCCTGGGGGGCTTCTTGCCTGTGTGCAGGGCTTCTACGCACAAGGTGGCACCACATCCCGGCCCAAGGGTGGGTGGCAGGAACTCAGGAGGCACTCAGGGACTCAGCAGGGCCCGCCCCTGGGGCCAGGGGTCTGGCAGGCTCCGGGGCAAATGGACTACGGAAGCCGAGAGGGGCCCGTCCGCGCCAAAACCCAAAACGCGCTGCGGCCTCCAGGGACACAGGGGACACAAGTGGCTGTGTGGCTTGCAGTGCCCGACCAGAGGGAGGGAGGTTGTCTGGCTGCTGAGGCGCAGCCGGTGTCAGCCCTTCGGGGAACTGCCCGTGGATGCTTCGGGAATGGGGGCTGCCAACTCAGAACCCCCGTTCCCTGTGGCTGCAGCCAGCCAGGGGGCTCCAGGGTCGGGCAGCGCCCGCGGGCCTAGGGGCTTCTCTGCCTGTGTGCAGGGCTTCTACGCACAAGGTGGCACCACATCCCGGCCCAAGGGTGGTGGCAGGAACTCAGGAGGCGCTCGGGGACTCAGCAGGGCCCGCCCCTGGGGCAAGGGGTCTGGCAGGCTCCGGGGCAAAATGGACTACGGAAGCCGAGAGGGGCCCGTCCGCAGCCAAAAACCCAAAACGCGCTTGCGGCCTCCAGGGACACAGGAGACACAAGTGGCTGTGTGGCTTGCAGTGCCCGACCAGAGGGAGGGAGGTTGTCTGGCTGCTGAGGCGCAGCCGGTGTCAGCCCTTCGGGGAACTGCCCGTGGATGCTTCGGGAATGGGGGCTGCCAACTCAGAACCCCCGTTCCCTGTGGCTGCAGCCAGCCAGGGGGCTCCAGGGTCGGGGCGCAGCCCGCGGGCCTGGGGGGCTTCTTGCCTGTGTGCAGGGCTTCTACGCACAAGGTGGCACCTCATCCCGGCCCAAGGGTGGTGGCAGGAACTCAGGAGGCGCTCGGGGACTCAGCAGGGCCCGCCTCTGGGGCCAGGGGTCTGGCAGGCTCCAGGGCAAATGGACTACGGAAGCCGAAGAGGGGCCCGTCCACGCCAAAACCCAAAACGCGCTGCCGGCCTCCAGGGCACAGGGGACACAAGTGGCTGTGTGGCTTGCAGTGCCCGACCAGAGGGAGGGAGGTTGTCTGGCTGCTGAGGCGCAGCCGGTGTCAGCCCTTCGGGGAACTGCCCGTGGATGCTTCGGGAATGGGGGCTGCCAACTCAGAACCCCCGTTCCCTGTGGCTGCAGCCCAGCCAGGGGGCTCCAGGGTCGGGCGCGCCCGCGGGCCTAGGGGCTTCTTGCCTGTGTGCAGGGCTTCTACGCACAAGGTGGCACCACATCCCGGCCCAAGGGGTGGTGGCAGGAACTCAGGAGGCGCTCGGGGGACTCAGCAGGGCCCGCCCCTGGGGCAAGGGGTCTGGCAGGCTCCGGGGCAAATGGACTACGGAAGCCGAGAGGGGCCCGTCCGCGCCAAAACCCAAAAACGCGCTGCGGCCTCCAGGGACACAGGGGACACAAGTGGCTGTGTGGCTTGCAGTTGCCCGACCAGAGGGAGGGAGGTTGTCTGGCTGCTGAGGCGCAGCCGGTGTCAGCCCTTCGGGGAACTGCCCGTGGATGCTTCGGGAATGGGGGCTGCCCAACTCAGTACCCCCCGTTCCCTGTGGCTGCAGCCAGCCAGGGGGCTCCAGGGTCGGGCGCGCCCGCGGGCCTGGGGGGCTTCTTGCCTGTGTGCAGGGCTTCTACGCACAAGGTGGCACCTCATCCCGGCCCAAGGGTGGTGGCAGGAACCCAGGAGGCGCTCGGGGACTCAGCAGGGCCCGCCCCTGGGGCCAGGGGTCTGGCAGGCTCCGGGGCAAATGGACTACGGAAGCCGAGAGGGGCCCGTCCGCGCCAAAACCCAAAACGCGCTGCGGCCTCCAGGGACACAGGGGACACAAGTGGCTGTGTGGCTTGCAGTGCCCGACCAGAGGGAGGGAGGTTGTCTGGCTGCTGAGGCGCAGCCGGTGTCAGCCCTTCGGGGAAACTGCCCGTGGATGCTTCGGGAATGGGGGGCTGCCAACTCAGAACCCCCGTTCCCTGTGGCTGCAGCCAGCCAGGGGGCTCCAGGGTCGGGCGCGCCCGCGGGCCTGGGGGGCTTCTTGCCTGTGTGCAGGGCTTCTACGCACAAGGTGGCACCTCATCCCGGCCCAAGGGTGGTGGCAGGAACTCAGGAGGCGCTCGGGGACTCAGCAGGGCCCGCCTCTGGGGCCAGGGGTCTGGCAGGCTCCAGGGCAAATGGACTACGGAAGCCGAGAGGGGCCCGTCCACGCCAAAACCCAAAACGCGCTTGCGGCCTCCAGGGACACAGGGGACACAAGTGGCTGTGTGGCTTGCAGTGCCCGACCAGAGGGAGGGAGGTTGTCTGGCTGCTGAGGCGCAGCCGGTGTCAGCCCTTCGGGGAACTGCCCGTGGATGCTTCGGGAATGGGGGCTGCCAACTCAGAACCCCCGTTCCCTGTGGCTGCAGCCAGCCAGGGGGCTCCAGGGTCGGGCGCGCCCGCGGGCCTAGGGGCTTCTTGCCTGTGTGCAGGGCTTCTACGCACAAGGTGGCACCACATCCCGGCCCAAGGGTGGTGGCAGGAACTCAGGAGGCGCTCGGGGACTCAGCAGGGCCCGCTCCCTGGGGCAAGGGGTCTGGCAGGCTCCGGGGCAAATGGACTACGGAAGCCGAGAGGGGCCCGTCCGCGCCAAAACCCAAAACGCGCTGCGGCCTCCAGGGACACAGGGGACACAAGTGGCTGTGTGGCTTGCAGTGCCCGAACCAGAGGGAGGGAGGTTGTCTGGCTGCTGAGGCGCAGCCGGTGTCAGCCCTTCGGGGAACTGCCCGTGGATGCTTCGGGAATGGGGGCTGCCAACTCAGAACCCCCGTTCCCTGTGGCTGCAGCCAGCCAGGGGGCTCCAGGGTCGGGGCGCAGCCCGCGGGACTGGGGGGCTTCTTGCCTGTGTGCAGGGCTTCTACGCACAAGGTGGCACCTCATCCCGGCCCAAGGGTGGTGGCAGGAACTCAGGAGGCGCTCGGGGACTCAGCAGGGCCCGCCTCTGGGGCCAGGGGTCTGGCAGGCTCCAGGGCAAATGGACTACGGAAGCCGAGAGGGGGCCCGTCCACGCCAAAACCCAAAACGCGCTGCGGCCTCCAGGGACACAGGGGACACAAGTGGCTGTGTGGCTTGCAGTGCCCGACCAGAGGGAGGGAGGTTGTCTGGCTGCTGAGGCGCAGCCGGTGTCAGCCCTTCGGGGAACTGCCCGTGGATGCTTCGGGAATGGGGGGCTGCCAACTCAGAACCCCCGTTCCCTGTGGCTGCAGCCAGCCAGGGGGCTCCAGGGTCGGGCGCGCCCGCGGGCCTAGGGGCTTCTTGCCTGTGTGCAGGGCTTCTACGCACAAGGTGGCACCACATCCCGGCCCAAGGGTGGTGGCAGGAACTCAGGAGGCGCTCGGGGACTCAGCAGGGCCCGCCCCTGGGGCAAGGGGTCTGGCAGGCTCCGGGGCAAATGGACTACGGAAGCCGAGAGGGGCCCGTCCGCGCCAAAACCCCAAAACGCGCTGCGGCCTCCAGGGACACAGGGGACACAAGTGGCTGTGTGGCTTGCAGTGCCCGACCAGAGGGAGGGAGGTTGTCTGGCTGCTGAGGCGCAGCCGGTGTCAGCCCTTCGGGGAACTGCCCGTGGATGCTTCGGGAATGGGGGCTGCCAACTCAGAACCCCCGTTCCCTGTGGCTGCAGCCAGCCAGGGGGCTCCAGGGTCGGGCGCTGCCCGCGGGCCTAGGGGCTTCTTGCCTGTGTGCAGGGCTTCTACGCACAAGGTGGCACCACCATCCCGGCCCAAGGGTGGTGGCAGGAACTCAGGAGGCGCTCGGGGACTCAGCAGGGCCCGCCCCTGGGGCAAGGGGTCTGGCAGGCTCCGGGGCAAATGGACTACGGAAGCCGAGAGGGGCCCGTCCGCAGCCAAAACCCAAAACGCGCTGCGGCCTCCAGGGACACAGGGGACACAAGTGGCTGTGTGGCTTGCAGTGCCCGACCAGAGGGAGGGAGGTTGTCTGGCTGCTGAGGCGCAGCCGGTGTCAGCCCTTCGGGGAACTGCCCGTGGA